>NW_015645517.1:68767-74570 GCF_001515625.1 Sinocyclocheilus rhinocerous
CCAATTTGCTAGTTAAAAAAAAAGAAAGAAAAGAAATTCTCAATCAGCTATGAATTCAGCGCATCACTAATTAAAATACTAAGTAAAAGGCCTCAAATTTGAAGTACAGTCTGGGATGTCTTTTTCTATCAATTCTTCAATAGGTAGATCTTGTCTTTCATAAAGGCCGAAGGTCAGGGATCTTGGGCCTTAAAAGGTTGGTGACCACTGCTCTAACATAACTTGTTGTTATGCATAAAACTTCTAACATATTAAGAAAGAAGCTTTACAGCATATATGTGAAGCACTAAACTAACTTTGCTGTGCACTGAAGCTCAAAGATAACTTGTTGTTATGCATAAAACTTCTAAGACATTATGAAAGAAGCTTTGCAGCATATGCGTGCTTGCCTCGTCTTCATTTGCTTACAAGCACTAACACAGCATTACTCTTCATAGATGCATCAAACTAATCTTGCTGTGCATTGAAGCTCTAACATACCTTGCTGTGCATAAAACATGTCTTTCTCCATTGCAAAACCATTTCATTTCATACTTAAGAAACAACTTTCATGTGGGTTAGAGTTACTCTTAATATTGCACAAACTCTCACTGAGAAGACGTACATGCATGGATGGCAGTTATATCCGCGGGCGCTGCGGATAATCCACGGGTCGGGTGGGTCGGGTAATAAAAAAATGCATTCTGATTATTTGCAGGTGGGTCGCGGGTGGATAAGATAAATCATTAATGATGCAAATATTAACAAAATTTTCTAAAATATGAACATGTTTTAAATAGGCTACAGAAATTGAATAAACTGTAAATTAGCATTAAAGTTATCCAACAAAACATTATTTAGTTAAGAGCAGTGAGGGATTGTCTCTTGAACATTAAACACCAGCAAGCAATTTTGCGTTTAAAAGACGTCTATTAGCCGTCTAAACACAGCCCAGACGTCTAGGCTAAAACAAGGCTACATTTGGGCTGTCAGTGAAAATTAATAGACGTCTAATCATAGCCCAAGAATAGACTAGCCATCAATTAGACCGCTATTAAACGACTACATATATACGTCTAATAGTCAGTGAATATGGGTCTAGGCTAAAACAAGGCTGAATTTGGGCTGTCAGTGAAAATTTAATAGACGTCTAACCATAGCCCAAGAATAGACTAGTCATCAATTAGACCGCTATTAAACGACTACATATATCCCAGCAAGCAATAGCCGTCATTTCAATGTCTCGGTATAGACCTGATATAGTCCGGCTATGTGTAACCCACTTCTAGCCCAAATAACCTTGAATTTGGTTTCATGTCGTTTTTTGGCACAATAACTTGTGAGATGTATGATTTTCCATCATGTAAGCATAGTCAACAGCGTTTACAAGGTGTTTGGTTTCATTTCTTTGACATGTTCAATACGTAGCCTGTGCGTAGCCACGATTTAGCTCGTAGTCAGAGCAGCTATCTGTAGCCCACTTATAGTCAAACCTGATTCACTGTAGTTTTTGGCCAGGCAGCGTATGCGATGGTTGATATCCCATCATGTTCGCAGTGTCAATAATATCTACAAAGATATAAGTGTCATTTCATGACATGGTCTATATGTAGCCACGATTTTGCTCTAAATTGGACGGGCTACGTGTAGTCTGCTTTTCGGCCACCTGGCGAAATCGAGGCAGGACTAATTTTAACGGCTTGGCTATAGCCCTATACCAGTAACCAGACCAGCGATGAGCATAGCCAAAATAGCCTTAAAATTGTTTACATGTAATTTTCGCCCACGCAGCTTCTTATCAAATGCAAGTAAACTTTTGAATCATTTAAATTAGCATTATTTTATATTTTATTTAATTATTTTACAGCATTATTAAATATAGCATTATTTATTATGCCAAATATAATGCTAATTTAAATGTTTCAAAAGTTTACTTGCATTTGATAATATGATGTCATGCATCCCACAAGCTGTTAAATGTTACATCTATACACATTATATGATATTATTGATATTCGGCTGTCTTTCATTTTATAAATAAAAATGCAATTACAATTTCCAACCGCTAGATGGCAATTGTAGCCCTACTGAGACATGACTACTGGCAACGCGAGACATGAGAGTTAGTAGAGATCAGTGTTGTGTTTTGAAGTTTGTTTTTACACGAGAGAGCACTAAGTTTACTGTAGGAGAGCAGCGGGCAAACAACAAACGATAAAGGACATTCCTACTTGGTCTTGTAAGTATCAGTGTTTTCGTTTTCACATGTGTTCATTATTTATCTATATTATTTGTATCATGTTTAGGAACCATGACATTTTAGTGAAGGGAGCAGATCGTAGTTGATAGTTATCCGTGACTAGGTTCAGCATGCATGTGTTCAGAGGATTAATTGCAAAATTTAATAGAGTAAAAGTTTTATCATTTGTACGTGTTTACAAACTCAAGCTATTTTAAAACTGCGCAAGGAGAGGCGAAAGAGCAAACAACAGAACAAACACAGCTTTGACAAAGATTCATTCTTATTAATTTATACAGTGAACACTCAGAAGAATTGGAGAAACTGGAAAAGCAGTTGGAAATTGAAAAGATCCGGGCAGCAATGGTAAAAAAAAAAAATGGCTTGTTTGATACAGAGAGAGCATGAGCTAATTGAATAGAATATCTTTGTCATTGTACAAGTACAATAAGATTTATTTTGTAACTTCCAAATTGATAGTAAAGCTTAAGAATAAAAATGATTTAAAATGGCAATATAAAATGATCAATTATAAAAAGTTTGCAGCAGTATTAAAATAGTGCAAATAGCTCAGATGTGCAATGCAGCATTAAAACCTAAACAGTACAAACAGAAAACATAATGTAATAAAACGGTAGGGGTGAATTTATTATTCCATGTACATTTGAGGTTAATGTGTGTACTGGGCTACTTTTTAGTTACAGCAGCTATCACTAAACATCCCAGCATTCACATATTATGGTGAAGAACGGTGGCGTCGTTTTAAACATTGCTTGCAAGCAGACCCAGTAATCAATCTTATGTGTCTGTCTCATAAGTTTTAGTAACTTCTTACACATGCGCGTACCAGTTTCTGATCAAAATCAGATATAACTATAGCTTGAATGCGCCTTCCTACAAGCAGTAAAAAGTTTTCAGTGCTATAATGTGTTTAAATCGTACGATAAGAAACTAACCTGATTTTAGCGAAGAAATCCTAATTTCTGTTGTAAGTAGAGCATATGCCTTTTCTGACAAAGAAATCTCATATTAGCAGCCCATATAAATGGTACCAGAATAAATCAGTCTGATCTTGGGTGAAGAAATCCCCACTTTCAGCACTGTTGTAGGTGATCTGAGCGATGCTCCTCATTTCACCGATTTAAGGCTTTATTATGTATTACGTATCATTGTATTCATATTGATCCGCTCATGTGAAACATTTACGTCAAATTAATGGTTTTATTCTAGCGTAGCTAACTATGAATTCACCATTGCCTGTGAAGTGAACGTGCTGTTTTGATTTGTGAATGAGTTGCATGTGACGTCATGACTGAGCACACCTCATCTGCCCACATGTGAGTTTCCTATGCATGCTCACTTCACAGATCAATCGCTGCTCCGCTTGGGCCGTGATGTGAGCTTGCATTGGTCTCCTAGAAACACATGACCCCGGAAGTGTGAGCAGACTCTTCCGGATTAGTCTGATAACAGCACCCACTTCACAGACCTTTGTGTAAACAAACAACTGCATGTAGCCAAAGCTAGCTCTCCAGCAGCCCTAAACGCATACAAGTTAAAGCCCTCTACATCAACTGATAGCTGTTAGCACTCAGCCAATACTTACCCGTGTGAGTGTAGAGTGTAACATTTAAACCAAAGACTACAGACCTTGGGACCTTTTAGACTAAGGGACTTTGTCTAGAACTAGTGATGGGAGAGACAAAGCTGCCCGAGGGTTTGAATCAAATGAATGAATTGTTCCACAAATGATTCACTGTTTTGAAGTGCTCGGTGCTGATAACCCCTGCTGGTCAGAACAGTGTAAGTGCAGTGAAAACTCAACTCAACGAAACACTTTACCAAACCAATAGCCAATGTGTTATTTATGGTGTAATCAATTAAAGGCAATCAACGATCCCTAATACCCTTAAACATTAAGGGTCTTGTAATACGTTATATTTCAGTAAACTTAAAGACCAATAGGAGACTTTTAAATATGCCTCCTCCCTTTATTAAATGCGTCACTAAATGTGTACGAATTTATAAAATGGATACGAGATCACATATAAATCATAGACACTGGTTCATTAGACCTAGCATCGAACTATTAAAATTTCAAATCAATTTGAAACAGCTATGATGTGTAAAGAAGCCTCGTTTACTGAAATCACATGACTTCAGCAGTTTGATGCACACTCCGAATCATGGATTCGAGAAAAAAAAATTGACTGAGGTCCCGAAGCTCTACAAAGCATGTGTTAAAGATCCCCATCATTAGTTTAAACAATTTCTTTCTCTCTCTCTTCCTCTCTCTCTCTACCCCCTCACTCTTGGTTTCACTCTCCGTCAAAACCCATATACGTGTTGGCTAGAATTCGATTTTAGTCTACCTCTATTTTATCTCATGTCATTTATATATGTTTATTTAACCTGAGTATCCCTATTCATTCAAGTGGAATTTAATTAGATTTTAAATTTAATTGAATCAACGTCCTTATACACCTTTCATTTTTGTTTCCTATAGCTATAAGGACACTCTACTTTTACTCTTCATTTTGATTTGAGAGCCCACTGTTCACACTTCACCAGCCCCTTCCAGAGGACCACTGCATACACACACACCGTGTGGCCCCACAGACCCCAACAAGCTGGCCAGAGACAATACAACTGGCAACCTAAATACTGCAGAGGGCCACAACACTTGCCCACATACAAAACATGGACTTTTATGCTTGAACTCTGCCCAATGTGACCACACAAGACAGACTATCTGCTCAGGATCACCTCTGGCCTTGAGGCACACAACACCTGTACCAGCAGTCTGAAACTGTCAAAGCGGATTACAAAAACTACAACAAGCCTGCTGCAGCCAACTCTGAGTCTACGGCAGACGACAGAACAGGCCACGAGGGAGGAAGGCTTCAACTCCAGAACCTTCCCTCCTCCCGAAATCCGCATCACATTGTGAGTCACCACCCAAGCGCCATGGCCTTCCCCCGCACAATGACCACCTGACATCTGCGGAACTCAGCCCATATGGCCTACAGAGGACATAGCGCTGCCTCTATAGGGACTGTTAAAATCCTGCCCATCTCTGCACAGTACCCAGAACTGACTCTGGAGAGCACAGGGGCCAGCAACAGAGATCCTGAGGACATTAAAGGAACTGATCCTGAGAGTGGCCTCACCAGCAGCTTAAACAAGCCATCATAAAGGAATTCTCAGACCCAGAGTCTGAACACGGACTGATCGCTGCCCTAGACACCAAACAGGGCCGGCATGAAACTCCCCATGCTTACTACCACAGACTTCGACGAGCTTACTTCCATCCCTTTTCTCTCCCTTATGGTGAAACCTCCATCCTATTGTGTCACCATTGTAGCGTCTGCGTAGAATCATGCATGGTCTTTGGGGTTTATGGCTTAAGAGACCCCTTTTAGCCTTTGACATTTGCATATGAATTACAGTCCTGGTCACAGACTTTACATTTATATGGGGGCTAAATTGCCAAATGGATCCTCTCACTATCAAACAGATGTTGAACAGCTCCAACACTCTCATCTCCCCGTCTGACTTCAAACAGTTTCCAAAGACAAGTAAATG
>NW_015645517.1:74842-76737 GCF_001515625.1 Sinocyclocheilus rhinocerous
GGGTACCACGGATAGCCTACTGGCTAACAACGTCGACAAACAACCATCTTACCCAGACCAACTCACTTCAGGATGACAGGTGACACAGCCTTGACACCTGCTGCACAAGCTCGAGGACCCTAACCTTGCTACAGCCTACATCACCGCAGCACACCACCTGACAGCATCTACCATGGCACCACAACCACTCCTGGAGGCAACAACAGCTAGAGAGCCACCACTGTCTCCCAGCCGTGAGTGGCAGCTGCGTGTCTGATTGTTCTGCACCTTTGACGTCGCTTGCTGTTGTCTATTCGACGGACAACAACGTTCGAAAGGGGGGATATTTGTAGCGTCTGGACCAATCAGACACAATTTTTAAATTATATTTAACAAATACTCTGTAACACCCCCCAGTCAACAAACCAACTATGAGGATCTATGGACCCTTCCCCCGAAATGCATCTAACACCTCAGAAAGGCAGAACAGGCCTCTGGTTCCATGGCAACCAATGCTGACTGATATCACTGGTTTTATTGCCCAAAGGCATACGGGCAGAGCACAACTCACAATTCATTTACCCTTAGGAAAGACACACAATGCCCATAAAAATGGACTCTTCTCTAATAAATTCGTAGGAAAACCTTTCTCTGAATGAACACACATCACCTCAGGACATTGTGTATACCATTACTGTTCTTCTATATTGTCTTTTCGGTTAGAATCTGAGAAGATGAGGATGTGAACTAGAACGCTTCTAAGGACACCCTAAGTTCGTGCCAGGCCTCGTGCCTAGTCTTTCCATTCATCAAGATCCTCTGACTCAAAATGGTTCTTTCTCATCACCTAACTTCAGCCAACCTACTGGAGCCCCAAAGAGCATCAGGACTCTCTTTCAAACAGGCGAGACGTGCAAGTATCAAACTTAGTCTTAATTGATACATTAAGTATCATTTGCACCTTTTACAAAGGTGTATTTGAACTAAGCAACTGATGTTTCCTTCAGGCTGAAGATCTGCTGAATATCAAATGGTACCATAGCTTCATGTTTTTATTTCTCTTCACTTTACTGCTTAAGCTTTAACCCTTCTTCCTATGCCAACTGTATGCGTGTGTGTGTGTATGTGTATGTTAGAAATACTTACAGCGGATCTAAATATTTATAATTAATTATAACTAGTTATAATTATTTATTCATATTTCCCATTTGAGCTGATTCGCTACATACATTTATGTGCATAGAACCTCTAACACATTAAAAACTTTCTTTCTGCATTGTAAATAATATTTCATTTCATAAGTCAGAATCATCTCGCATGTTGGCAAGCATTGCTCTTAACATTGCAAAAAGCAACTTTCTCTTACTGATAGAGAGAAGTTTTGCAGCATATGTGGACTTGCTTTCTGTTCATTTGCCCAGAAGCATAACACATTAAAAACTGTCTTTCTGTATTGCAAATAACATTTCATTTCATAAGTCAGAAATACCTTGATTGTTACCAAGATTTGCTATTACCATTTCATGAAGCAACTTTCTCTCACTGAGAGAGAAGCTTTGGAGCATATGTGGACTTGCTTCCTCTTCATATGCCCAGAAGCACTAACTCAGCATTAGTGTTCAAAGAAGCTGTAAACTGACAAGGCAGTTCATTGAAGCTCTAAGATAACTTTCTGTGCATAGAACTTCTAATACATTAAAAACTGTCTATCAGCATTGCAAATAACATTTCATTTCATAAATCAGAAATATCTTTCTTGTTGGGAACTTCTAACACTTTAAAAAATGTCTTTCTGCATTGCAAATAACATTTCATTTCATAAATCAGAAATATGTTCCTTGTTGTTAAGATTTGCTCTTAAAATTTCATGAAGCAACTTTTTCTCACTGAGAGAGAAGCTTTGCAGCATATGTGGA
>NW_015645518.1:0-224 GCF_001515625.1 Sinocyclocheilus rhinocerous
CAGACTTCCATTCACTCCTTGCTTCATTTGATCTCAAACGATTTACCACTACAAGCCCGCACAAATCAGGCAACCAACTAGACTTAATTTACACATGCAATTGTATTGCAGACAACATTCTGGTAAAACCCCTACATATCTCTGATCATTTCTTCATTACATTTAAACTTCATTTTGCTACCTGTGCACCACCAACCCCTATACCGGTAACTTTTAGACGAAAC
>NW_015645518.1:248-730 GCF_001515625.1 Sinocyclocheilus rhinocerous
TCACCTACCCATTTCTCATCTCTGGATGTGAATGCAGCAACTGACACTTTATGCTCTACTTTAACCTCTTGTCTAGATGATATTTGTCCTCTCTGTCCTCTCTCAGCACGGGCTGCCCCTTCTAACCCCTGGTTATCCAATGTTCTTCGTGAGCATCGGACCAATCGGACCAATCTAGAGAGAAAATGGTGCAAATCAAAAGATCCGTCAGACCTGAGTATGTATCAGTCTTTGCTTTCATCTTTCTCTGCCGAAGTCCATACTGCCAAATCTTCATACTTCCACAACAAGATCAACACCGCTCCAGACACGCGTAATCTCTTCAAAACATTCAATTCTCTCCTCTGTCCCCCTCCACCACCTCCTACCACTTCTATAACAGCTGATGATTTCGCCACATTCTTCACAGACAAAACCAGAACAATCAGTAGTCAATTCTCAGCCCCACACACACAGGACCTCAAACCAACCACACCCACTGC
>NW_015645518.1:4321-6257 GCF_001515625.1 Sinocyclocheilus rhinocerous
ACTTTAATTTTAAGGAAATTAATGAAATAAAGATTTTAGGTGTTTTAATGGGGAAGGATTAAACGAAAGCAGGAGGAACTGTTATACCACAGATTGGGCCTTTGAATGCACCAGCCACCTGTTCATCCAATTTACCTTGGAAATAGTACTGAGTCTGTCGGCGTGGCGGTTACCGCTGCTTAGTGTGGCTTAATAATTGTCTTCACACCTGTGTAAAGAAAGGCCTTCATAGCATAGAGCTGCTGCTCAAAAGAGGACCACTCAGACAAATATCTTCTTTTGTGTTCCACAGAAAAAAGCCACACAGGTTTGAAATGGTACAAGTGTGGGCTAGGTTTTGGTCAAATTATGACTGCACTTTCATTTTTGCATCAACTTCAAGTTTAGTGACTGTCTTCATGCTTCTTGGCTGCAAAGTCTCTGTAGTGTTGAGTTCTTCCTCAACAGAAATCCAATTGAACAATTGTGAAAAAGAAAGTGTCTGCTCCCGCCCAGTTTCAAGCTGGGGACCCTTCACGTGTAAGGCAAACGTGATAACCACTACACTACAGAAACCTGTCTGTAAGAAACAGACCGAAATCTTTAGGTTCATACTCGGTAAAAAGCGCATAAAGGTAAAAGTTTCTAAAGCCCAAAAAAGGCGCAAAACATTTATACTTTTCTTCAAAATGCTGTAGCTGTTTCTGCTCGGTTTCGAACCGAGGACCGTTCGTGTGTTAGGCGAACGTGATAAACACTACACTACAGAAATCTGTCTGAAAATGACTTTTGCTTTAACACCTCTAGGCAGGCGAAGCCTTTTGTAGCGTTGAGAGAGAACGCAGCAGACCAAGAACTTAAGCAACCTTGGAAAAAGTCACCCTTGTTTCTACCCAGATTCGAACTGGGGACCTTTTGCGTGTTAGGCAAACGTGATAACCACTACACTACAGAAACTTTATCTTGACAAAGCAGCAGGAATTCTCCTGGAACGCCACAAAGAGTTTCTGCATTCCCTCAAAAATAAAACTCTGTTTCTGCTCAGCTTCTTACTGAGGACCTTTTGCGTGTTAGGCTAACGTGATGACCACTATACTACAGAAACTCAAAAAGTTACTATCGTGCTCTTTCGGGTAAAATTGATACTGTAATCTGCCCTGAAAGCAGACTGACAATCTGAGTAAATCCCACACACAGAAGGACAGAGTTAATTCGGCGTGGCAGTCTGCTCAGAGTTCCTTAAAAACTTGCCTTCTCCTACCTCGAAATTAAGGTCTTTGCAGCTTGGACCACCTGCTTACCAGAGAGCCATTTCAGCACAGATAGAACAAAAGTTTCCATCTGTTTCCGCCCAGTTTTGAGCTGGGGACCGGCACTAAAGAGAGCAAGTCCAGGGTTTGGATCCCATCACGTAAAAAAAAGCGCTGTCTTTCCGTGCTGGTTAAATAAATGTGACGCAGGAACCGCAAAAGCTGCAAATACAGAAGGTGACCAGTTGCGCATCCTCCCACCGCATGTAGGCAGTCGGCCAAATTCACTCTTTTCTTGACATTCCAATGTAGCTCTGCTGTGATCAGAGCCTCCAAAAATACAGGTCACTCGCAAAATGTTCCCCTCCACGGAAATCTTTAATAAAAGGCAAAAGATTTATGCGATAATGAAGAGAAACTCAAGCTGTGTCTCCACGCCCTTGGGCCTGTGCGAGCCCAGAGGTAAACCACTACGCTCGCCAAGGGTAATCTAGCGTGTCGACACCTACCCACTTGCATGTCGTCACCCCCCTCACTCCAAACGGGAGGTGTAAAAGTCACAAAAGTCCCTTCGGTCGCCCAGTAACCACAAGCCCAATGAAGGCAATGCAATCTCTTTCTCATGCCTCCATCTGAGAAGTTGGAGAAAACAATTAAACAAAAAAAGAGTCCAAATAAAATCCCTGTAATGTGTAGCATTCCAAAAG
>NW_015645518.1:7881-9687 GCF_001515625.1 Sinocyclocheilus rhinocerous
TCTTTCCGTGCTGGTTAAATAAATGTGACGCAGGAACCGCAAAAGCTGCAAATACAGAAGGTGATCAGTTGCGCATCCTCCCACCGCGTGTTTTCAGTCTGCCAAATTCATTCTTTTCTTTACATTCCAGTGTAGCTCTGCTGTGATCAGAGCCTCCAAAAATACAGGTCACTCACAAAAAGTTCCCCTCCACGGAAATCTTTAGTAAAAGGCGAAAGATTTATGCGATAATGAAGAGAAACTCGAGCTGTGTCTCCACGCCCTTGGGCCTGTGCGCGCCCTGTGGTAAACCACTACGCTCGCCAAGGGTAATCTAGGGTGTCGACACCTACCCACTTGCATTTGGTCACCCCCCTCACTCCAAAAGGGAGGAGTAAAAGTAACAAAAGTCCCTTCGGTCGCCAGTAACCACAAGCCCAATGAAGGCAATGCAATCTCTTTCTCATGCCTCCATCTGAGAAGTTGGAGAAAACAATTAAACAAATAAAAGAGTCCAAATAAAACCGCTGAAACGTGCAGCATTCCAAAAGGTAAACGAATTCAGCTGATGATGGGTCCATCCGGTATTTTATGGTGTAAGGGCTGGGTCAGCGTAAGAAAAAGCCACGCATTGTTTAGTGATGTCGGTGCAGTGGCGTTTGCTGGGGGCAAACTCATACATGCACAATTGCTCGTTAGTATAGTGGACAGTATCTCCGCCTGTCACGCGGAAAAAAGGGGTTTGATTCCCCGACGGGGAGTGAAATTGTTTTTCTGCTACCGAACGACACATCTAAAAGGTTTTGGTGCAGCCAGAGGTTACAGAAGGAGTTCTGCTTTGACTTCAGCCCAAACCAAAAGAAATGCGTTGGCCGGGAATCAAAACCCAGGTCAACTGCTTGGAAGGCAGCTATGACATTCCAGTGTAGCTCTGCTGTGATCAGAGCCTCCAAAAATACAGGTAACTCGCAAAAAGTTCCCCTCCACGGAAATCTTTAGTAAAAGGCGAAAGATTTATGCGATAATGAAGAGAAACTCGAGCTGTGTCTCCACGCCCTTGGGCCTGTGCGCTTCCTGTGGTAAACCACTACGCTCGCCAAGGGTAATCTAGCGTGTCGACACCTACCCACTTGCATGTCGTCACCCCCCTCACTCCAAACGGGAGGAGTAAAAGTCACAAAAGTCCCTTCGGTCGCCCAGTAACCACAAGCCCAATGAAGGCAATGCAATCTCTTTCTCATGCCTCCATCTGAGAAGTTGGAGAAAACAATTAAACAAATAAAAGAGTCCAAATAAAACCGCTGTAACGTGCAGCATTCCAAAAAGTAAACGAATTCAGCTGATGATGGATGCATCCAGTATTTTTCCGGCTGTTTCTGCTCGGTTTCGAACCGAGGACCTTTCGCGTGTTAGGCGAATGGGATGACTTCTACACTACAGAAACCTGTCGGAAAACCTCCTTTGCTTTAACGCCTCTAGGCAGGTGAAGCCTTTTGTAGCGTTGAGTGAGAACGCAACTGACCAAGAACTTAAGCAACCTTGGAAAAAGTCACCCTTGTTTCCGCACAGATAGAACAAAAGTCTACATCTGTTTCCGCCCAGGTTTGAGCTGGGGACCTTTCGCGTATAAGGAGAAAGTGATAACCGCTACACTACTGAAACCTGCAACAAGGACTGTGTCTGACCTTTCCATCACACGCTTCTTGGAGCACAAATCAAACTACAGATTGCATTGTGCTCTTCAATCTGCAAATACCTTCTATTTGTAGCGTCAAACCAAGCATTTTTTCCAGTGCTCTGTGGGAATCCTCAGTGGTCGTTTCTTTT
>NW_015645518.1:10244-11108 GCF_001515625.1 Sinocyclocheilus rhinocerous
TACCGCTGCTTAGTGTGGCTTAATAATTGTCTTCACACCTGTGTAAAGAAAGGCCTTCATAGCATAGAGCTGCTGCTCAAAAGAGGCCACTCAGACAAATATCTTCTTTTGTGTTCCACAGAAAAAAGCCACACAGGTTTGAAATGGCACGAGTGTGGGTTAGGATTTGATCAAATAATGACTGCACTTTCATTTTTGCATCAACTTCAACTTTAGTGACTGTCTTCATGCTTCTTGGCTGCAAAGTCTTTGTAGTGTTGAGTTCCTCCTCAACATAAAGCCAATTGAACAATTGTGAAAAAGATAGTGACTGCGCCCCCCCAGTTTCAAGCTGGGGACCTTTCACGCGTGAGGCAAATGAGATAACCACTACACAACGGAAACCTGCAACAAGGAGCGTGTCTAAACTTTCCATCACACGCTTCTTGGAGCACAACTCAAACTACAGATTGCATTGTGCTCTTCAATCTGCAAATACCTTCTATATTTATCAGCAAACCAAGCATTTTTTCCAGTCCTCTGTGGGAATCCTCAGTGGTCGTTTCTTTTGTGCACTTTAATTTTTGCATCAACTTCAACTTTAGTGACTGTCTTCATGCTTCTTGGCTGCAAAGTCTTTGTAGTGTTGAGTTCCTCCTCAACAGAAAGCCAATTGAACAATTGTGAAAAAGAGAGTGACTGCTCCCACCCAGTTTCAAGCTGGGGACCTTTCACGTGTGAGGCAAACGTGATAACCACTACACTACGGAAACCTGTCTGCAGGGAACAGACCGAAATCTTTAGGGCCCAGTTTAAATCTGGGGACATTTCACGTGTGAAGCAAACGTGATAACCACTACACTACGGAAACCTGTCTGCAGGGAA
>NW_015645519.1:0-217 GCF_001515625.1 Sinocyclocheilus rhinocerous
TGTTTTAAAATGGTTTAAGTCCTATTTAACAAATAGAAGTTTTTCGGTTGCCTTGGTGGAATTTAAATCATCGTTGGCTCCTCTTACATGTGGGATTCCCCAAGGATCCATTTTGGGTCCTATTTTGTTTTCATTATATATGCTTTCAATTGGGTCTATTTAAAAAAAACAAAACAAAAAACCTACAAACAAACACTAGCTTTCTATTTTTTCTATT
>NW_015645519.1:227-1448 GCF_001515625.1 Sinocyclocheilus rhinocerous
GCATATCATTTTACTGTTACGGTGATGACACACATAAATATATGCCAGTAAAGAAGGAAAGTAGCTCACTAGGGATTTTTATGAATGAATCTAAAACTGAAATGAAACATTATTGTGTTTGCACCCCGAAATACATATGGGTCCTCTAAGTTTGATTTAGGCCCTTTATCTATTCATGGCAAATCCATGGTAAAAAATTTAGGGGTACTTTTTGATGAGTCGTTAAAATTTGACAAACAGATCAATCACTGCAGATTAGCGTGACGCAAAGGAGGGGTCAGATCAGGCTTTTTTCAATTAAGTCAAGCCATTTTTGTCGTTTTATGATTTCGAGAGAGTGATGCATGCATTTGTGTCTTCACAGATTCACAGATCACAGATTACAGTGTGCAGGCTCTCCAATTCTTCTCCTGGTCTACTCTGGACTTATTGCTGGACTTAATACATAACCAGACACAGTTCGGGGTTGTAACTTGTAGTTTTGTGTTATAAACTTGTAGTTTTAGTTCATGCTGTCACCATTTGAACTAAATGAAAGTTGTAGTTTTAGTTCATGATGTCACCATTTGAACTAAATGAAAGTAATGCATGCATAGCGATATGAAAATGGCCCTTTAGAAAGAGAGTTGTCTGTCAGGAGTGCTATACTGCATCATTACACAAACAGACAAACGTTACCCTGTTTTCCATTGTTTATCATGATGGGCATAGTCTATGCAAAATCTTACCTTTGAACAGAACTTTACACAGTGCTTTCATATTCATTCCAGATTATCAATGTAATAATGCAGAAGAAGTAATGTTCATATCCATATAATTTTCCTCAGCGTTTCTCTTGTATGAATCACAAAGCTCTTTACTGAATGCTGCCTACTTATTACAGTAGAACGCCGACGATAAGCACACTTTTGATAAAACAATAAATCGCCCCGGAAGTCTTCAAGAGGAGCTCCGCAAGGTGTACTCAGGCCCTGTCCCAAATGGAACACTTCATGTGCACTTCAAGTGTCTTACGGACTTACAGTGGTTCCCGCGTGCGTCTGTGAAGTCTACGAGACCATAAGGTGTCCCGTTCGTCATTTTAGCGTTCAGAAGGGTGCTCGCCTGTTATGCGCCCTCGATCCGCACTTCTGCTGAGCCCGCACCGGGGCGAGCTCCACAGCAGACTTCTACCCAACAGTCAAAGCAGCATTACGTCACGAAAGTGCGGACTCAGAGGAA
>NW_015645519.1:1475-3173 GCF_001515625.1 Sinocyclocheilus rhinocerous
TTCACACATAATGCTGAAATCTGTCAATATTGCATCATTTCCAGTGTGTATGCGAGCTCAGATCTTCTGCAATCAGACTCACTGTTTTGGACGATGTCCTGCATCTTCTTCCAGACTCTGAAGGGCAGGTTGCCCAAGTAACGCGGCACATGGATCAAAGCTCCAGAAGGTGTCTGTGGATCCGGCTGTGATGAGATCTGGACTCTGGAAGAACATTCAGGATCAGAACTGCAGTGGCTTTGGATCAGAAGCAGAGAGAGCAGAGACAGCAGCAGATCACTCACCTTTCCATCGTGACTGGAAACTCCTGCAGAACAAACACACCATTGATCATCAACAACTCAATCAATCAATCAATGATCTGAAATCAGACCTTCAGAAAGCAGACGTCACTGGCTTTCATCATCTCCTCCGTGTCTTTGATTGTGTGTGAAAGAGCTGAGATGTGTCTGTTCATCTCCTCCAGCTTCTCCTTCATCATCTGCTTCTTCTGCTCCTCTTCCTCCCTCAGTGCAGTGATTGTAGCGTCTTCTTCATCTCTGAGAAATTGATGAAGCTTCTCAAACTGCTGTTTAATCTGACGCTCTGTGTGCTCAGCTTGAGACTGAAATCAAACCACATTCACTTCAATCGTCTCCATCAACACACATCAACACAATTACATCATTCAGATCTGAGATAAACTCAGATAAAGACATATAACGGATCCAGAAGCAGATTGATGCTCGTCATTTACAAAAATAATCAACTGGAGTCCATTATATTAAATATATCAGATCATAATTGTGTATAGTGATCCTACAGCTGTAATGAAGATGACTCTGGATTCTGTTTCCTCACCTTGATGTGTTGAACTGTTTCATCAAACTCTCTGTTCATTGTTTCATTGCGTTTTAGTTTCTCTTGTAATGATTTCAGTGCTGTATTGAGCTCCTCCTAGAGTTAAACAACAATACATTAAACACCAGATTGCAGTGAAAAAAGAAGAGAAGACAATACAGTGATATGGTCATATAATGCAGTGCAAAAGTCCTGTAAATCCTGATTACTTCTGTTTTTGTGTGAATCTCATAGTAAATTAATTCAGAAATTATAACCTGCCATAAAACAAAGGCAACCTGAGTGAAGACAAATCACAGTTTGTAAATTGAAATGTTATTTATTGAAGCAAAATAGTTATTCAATACCAACTGGGCCTGTGTCTTTATTTGCCACCATAGTTACTAGTTTACCCAATTTTGTGAAACTGCATTGATAATGGGGTTCAGATCACTAATCAAATACACACTTAAATAGGACTTTTCAACAGCATGAAGTTGAAATACTCATTTGTCTTACCTTACATGATGAAACCGCTTCACTGATGGGTCTGAATGTGTGATTGATGTGTTTCTGTGAATCTCTGCACACTAAACACACCGGCTGTTTGTCCTCCAGACAGAAGAGTTTGAGTTTCTCACTGTGTAAACGGCAGATCTCCTCAGATCCTGATGAACGAGCCTCATTCCTCTGCTTCAGGAATGACTCAGACAGGTTTTTTAATACTAGATTACATGGAGGATCTTCTCTTGAGGATCTTCTCCTGCAGACGGGACACTCCAGAGTTTTCTTGGCTCTCCAGAACTGTTGAAGACACTCTTTACAGACACTGTGACTACATGATAAAATAACAGGAGTCTTGAAGATTTCACAGCACAC
>NW_015645519.1:5789-10100 GCF_001515625.1 Sinocyclocheilus rhinocerous
TCAGTCTGAGGTAAATCTCTTTTTTTGGCTCATTTTATCTGTAAAAGAAAACCTGCTTAATTCTGCACTCCTCAATATAAGGAGTTTTTCACTTCCAGCCTTCATGGACAATTATATATCACTTATAAATGATTAAATACAAAATAAATATAAGTTATTAAGATTGGTGTGGTTTGGAATTGGTAAAATGTGCTTGGGAAAACAAATATGATGAGAATATCAACTTGCCTAATAATTATGCACGCACTGTATTTATAATATGAAAAAGTGATAATACATTTAATTGATCATAATTTCCTCTCCATATATATAACAATAGATATAAATAATAGATGTATAAAGCGCTATTTAAAAGGTCTTAAAAAAGAAGATAATCAGATGGCTTCCAAACTCACTTAAGACTGAGACAGATTCAGCAGTAGGACAGAAATAATTATTTGATAATGTCTCAGAGAGCAGTGATAAAGGAGCAATCAGTTACTTAAAATGGATGTTAAAAGACTTGTTTAATTTAACTAATTATTTTATCTTCATGTACTAGTGAAATCATGCAATTCCAGCCTTTCTGAGCAATAGACCAAGCCTTTGTGCTACCTGGTGTTGATTTCACGAATGACGTTCACATGTGACCTGGTTGTATTTCCGTGACATTACAGTGTCAAGCATGATTGTTTTCACTTCGTTTTTATTTATTAATTAATTTTATTTTTTTCACAAAATAATTAGTTTGATGCCACGAGAACCACATAAAAGTCAGTATTCTAAGTTTTCTCTTCCCGGCACCACTTCTTATGTGGGCTCCCTAATGCTGTATAGGGGTCCCGGGTCCCCCAGCCCCTCTTAATTCGAGCACTGTGTGAAACATAATAACAGCTCACTGAGATGATACAGATGGACATACATAATAAAGTTTTCACGCTATTCTTCTGTCAAGATCATTTTATTTAGTAAAGTATCTCAGCATTCACTGATGCTTCCCGGTCGCACTCAAGCACCATTATATGTTTGGTCTTAAACGCAGCTGTGCTCTTGTTTTGCTGCAGGACAGCAATTGTGAGTGAATTTTCTGTCATCTTTGCAGAACTGTAAAATGAAGAGTGAACAAAGTAACATATCTTTAGCAACAGTGTTAAAGTGAACAGCACATAACAGACACAATACCGGTATAAACATAAATATCTATCGGTACAATATGTGTCACATGGTTATCAAATTTGAATGGCATTCAAAAAGCTCAGTTTTCACAGGACAAAAACAGCATATCAGTGAGAACAGAAGACCAAAACTGAGAGAAAAAGATGTTTCAAATGAAAATGTATTAGTGTGGACAAGGCCTGTGGCTTCGAAACTATCCGACCAGAGCAGAAAAATGACAGAAAAAGCAGCAAGAACATGAAAAAATTAGCAAGAAGAATTTGTATTATTTTCTATAATTTAAAATTTTTGTCTTTAGTTAATTAATTTATTAAAAGTCAACAATAGTCCACTGATGAAATGTAATTTTTAGTTTGTGTCAGTACACATTAATTATTAAAACATTTGTATATGTATTTCAGTGGCAGCTGGTCAGTAGAGGGCAACACACACAGAATAATAATAATTATTATTATTATTATAAACTATATAAATTGGTATGTGCATAATATGATAGAAAATCATCTGTGCAATATATACGTTTGTCCTATATGTCTCCTCTGTCTGTTAGCATCAAGTTCAGCTCTGGGGAGATTAAGAAGTAGCTGTTCAGCCAATTTAAATATATATATACACTTACTGAACTGAACTGAATCAACACTGAACTGACTTGAGCTCTAGAATCACACTATTGGCTTGTTAGAGCTGCTTTACAGCACAGTCTCAATCTGTGACTGCTTTGAAACAATCTGTATTGTATAAAGTGTTATAGAAATAAAGATGACTTGACTTGTATGCATGATAAACCAACTTTAGTGTTGTGCTTTAGGCCTGACAGGGTTTTTCACAGAGTTTTGTTTCGGGCTCCAGAAGTCTAGGTCCAGCACTGCTAGTGAGATCCCAATCACTAGTCGCTGTTCAACAGCTTTCACTATTAGTGAGGACATTTGTGAATAGTGAGGACATTTTGGACTTTGCAAATATAGTCAAAGCTGTAAACACACACAGACACTGTTCACTGTCGTGTTGTTCTTGATGTTTCTCTCTTCTTGTGTTCAGGGGCCTGTGATCTCACACTGGATCCAAACACAGCAAACACTCGACTCATGCTGTCTGATGAGAACAGGAGGATCACACATGATTATGAGCATCAGCCGTATCCTGATCATCCAGAGAGATTTGATGATGTTCCTCAGGTTCTGTGTGTTGAGAGTCTGACTGGACGCTGTTACTGGGAGGCTGAATGGAGCGGAGATAATGCTGATATATCAGTGTCATATAAAGGAATCAGCAGGAAAGGAGTGAGAGAAGGCTGTATGTTTGGATGGAATGACAAATCCTGGAGTCTGGATTGCTCTGATGACAGATTCACTGTCTGGCACAATAATAACAGAACTGATATACCTGTCGTCTGTTCATCCTCTAATAGAGTAGGAGTGTATCTGGACGTGTCGGCCGGCTCTCTGTCCTTCTACAGCGTCTCTGACACACACACAGTCACACACTTACACACACTCAAAACCACATTCACTGAACCCCTCTGTGCTGGATTTACAGTTTATTATGATTCCTCATTGTCTCTGTGTGATATTAAACGATAGAGAGACTCTCTGTAAATCCCCTTTCTGATGTTCACATGCACACTAATTCATTAAATCTCACTTTATTATATTTGTATTTATTTGTATTTATTGTCATCTACAAGTTATAAATCTAGATCAGACACACATACTGTTCGGAATCTTTAATAAACAGAGTAATAAAGTTGCTTTATTATTTATATTGTAAACTGATCATCAAATGTAATAAAAGTACATTTGTGACTCATTTAATGATGAAGTCGTTTATGAATCCCTGATGTGAACTGATGACAGTATGAATAATCATGAATGTGATTGAGATCAGCAGAATGAAACACAGAGACTGAATTGAATGAATCCGTCTCCTGATCGTCTGCTTTATTTTTCTGTCTGCGCTGATTTAACACTCAATTCACTAAATGAATTCTGTACAAACAATTACATTATCGCTGCTGAACACGGTTGATCTCGCTGTAATTCCAGTCTTTCAGGAGCTTCAGAGCTTCAATCTACTGCTTGATCACTAGAAAATCTTCATCAGCATCTCTTCTTCTGAAATGATTGTCTTTTCTGCTTTATTAGGTCTCCACGAGCACAACAGCTTT
Source organism: Sinocyclocheilus rhinocerous (assembly GCF_001515625.1). Taxonomy (NCBI): domain Eukaryota; kingdom Metazoa; phylum Chordata; class Actinopteri; order Cypriniformes; family Cyprinidae; genus Sinocyclocheilus; species Sinocyclocheilus rhinocerous. The sequence continues at coordinate 9,109 of NW_015645519.1, forward strand.
ACATGACAGGAGCCTCTGAGCCTCAGCTCTCACTCAAATAACATCCACATCACTGTCTGCTTAGTTTCATTCATAAATCTACATGAATATAGTGCTTAATAATATGAAACTAATCTTTTAACTTATATAATTATAATAATCAATAATTTATGCATTTAGCAGACGCTTTTATCAAAAGCGACTTACAGTGCATTTAGGCTATAAATGTTTTACCAATGTGTGTGTTCCCTGGAAATTGAACCCACAACCTTTTGCGATGCTAATGCAATGCTCTACCACTGAGCCACAGGAACAGATATTTATATGAGGCTCTTACTCTAAAAGGTTTGAGTTAGATTATTATTATTATTTTTATATTTGGTTATAAATTAAAGCTAAAATGATATTGCAATCAAGGTATACATTTTAACAGTTCATGTATTCCCTAGGAATCAAATCCATGACATTGGCATTTCATTCACTATTCCCTACATGAGTTTACTAATATAGTCCACCTGATAGAGAGAATGAACACAAACGAGTGAATTCAGATGCTGATGAACAGCTGCTGGGAACGAGCAGATTCACTGAAGAAAAGAGAAACAAGAGAAACACAAGAACTACAGCTGACTTCAGCCACAGCCTTCAATGAAAATGAAATGAAAAGATCCTCAGCGCAGGCCAACAGCAGAATTTGCAGATCTGGCTTCAATTGTCTGAAGGTATTTATGTTCTCCCTGTTCTTAAATTAATGCTTGCAGGGAACTGAACAAATCATTCAAAGTGATTCGTGTACAAATGCACACCGTTTTGCAGGCTTCTTTATTCAACACCTTGAACAGAATCGACTCAAAAAGAGTGATTAATTCGTGAATGGGGCATCGTTCATGATCCAGATAAAAGAGAGCACTTGGAATAAATTATGTTTGATGAGGATTTGTTAAGGACACAGCATCAGATCTGAAAGTGCTGGATCTGAAGATGATCTACTTACTGTGAATGTTTTTTGTATG
>NW_015645519.1:10414-15871 GCF_001515625.1 Sinocyclocheilus rhinocerous
AGATTATTCAACATCTCTAAATATTTTTCCTGTTACAACAAAACTAATACTGTTTGAAGCTTTATAACATTCAGCCTCATTAATGAAGAATAAACACCAACCTGTTAGTTCTTCAGTATCTTCAGTGTGTTTGATTCTGCAGGGTTCTGGATCTCTCATCTTCTCTCTGTCCTCTTTAATAAACTCAGTCTTTGCAGATTTCAGCTCTTCCTGATGATTAGATGCTCGTCTTCACTTGTGAACTGATGGAGATATTCCAGCATTTATTGCTGAATTACTGTGGGAGGAGCTTCACTGATGAGGTGTTGCAGTGGGAGGAGTTTCACTGATGATGTGTTGCAGTGGGCGGGGCTTCACTACCAGTGAACATGTGGGAGGAGGAGCTTATCTGCCTAAATCAAAAATACATCACTGAGTTACTGATTTTGTTTTTATAGTAATAGACAACAGAAAATAAATGATGTAATGTAAATTGAAGTATAAAGAAAACAGTTGAAAGTAGGGATGTCAACGATTAATCGATGATCGATTAATTGTCGATAAGGGATGCAATCGATTAAAGCTATCGATGGTCGATTAAGTCGTTTAATTTTGGGCTGCGTGTGGCTCATGCGCAAAACACGTGCGAGCGGCTGTGAATGACGGTGACGGTACACTGTAAAAAATTGCTATTTCCTACAGTAAAATACTGTTATTTCAATAGACAGTTTAATCCTGTAATTAACAGCCAAATGCCCATAGATTAATCACTTGCTGTAAATTTGCAGCATTTAACTGTAAACCCGTTGGCGCCTGAAAAAACAGTCTTGCGCTGTAAAAAGCAACATGTGGGGGTGGGGATTTTTTAACAGTCTTCTGTTTTTCAAAACAGTGCGGTAAAAGAGATCACTTCACAGCTCGTCTCATGCCTTCACCTCTGTTGTTTTAAAGGACACGGTTCAAGGTAAGTTTGTCTTTTTGTTGTTATTTCATTATGTTCCCCCAACTTGTAAAATCACGTCTTTCAAGAGGTATTTGTGACTGTGCTACTTGACACGAATTGCGTTTTGCTGGCAGTTCTTAACGGGTCAAGCATTTGGCTACCATTAGTCAGTTTTCTCCAACCTCCGATTATTACAGCTAATATTTTGCTTGGTTAAAAAGGTACTACTTCGATATAAGCTCGATTTTCTTTTGTAGAAACCCTTTAATCTACATCTATTTCTGATTCATGACGCTAATTTTAAATACCAGATGCATACATGTAAATGTTATTCACTAAGTTACACCACGCAATATAATCAACGCAATTTTTTTTATTTGATATAATGGTGCAAGTACCTACTCGTATTTTATCGAGATTTACATGTAGGCCTATATGCAGGAGGCTTATTCAAAAAGTTGAGGAGGTCGTCACTGAAACGTGACAGTGGTAGATATTTTGACTGCTTTTCAGCGCGAATTGCGTTTTGTAGACAGACATTGACAGTCAACGGGGTCAGGCATTTCTCTAGCCAGTCTTCTCCGTCGAATTCTTTGCTTGGTTAAAGAGGCAATAACCCAAAATAAATAGTTTTATTCTTTTTATCTAATACAGGAATCATTCACTCGATGTACTTGTATTTTCGAGACGGTAAACGATGCTAAAATTAGGTAAGTTTAATGACATGTATTCTTGCAAACTTTGTATGCACTCATGCAGTACCATCTGTGCATTTGTGAGGCACATGCGAGTACACAGACATGTTTCCAATGTAACTTTTAGTTGTGCTCTGCCTGATTGCAACAGAACATTTCACAAGTTTGAAGCTTTTAAGACTCACAGCTATAGACATGGAAAAGGCAAAACTGAGATTAGCTCAAGGTCCTTCAACTCGTTTGAGCTAACGTGTCATGTTGAGTTATGTCGGGCTAGTTGTGAGACATTGAAGAGCTTTTATCGACATCTAAAGACACATATTAAGGAGGGGGAAATAGTTTCATGCCCATTTCAGGGATGTGGCAAAGTGTTTTCCAGCATGTCCACTTTTACTGCACACTTATCTAGGAAACATCGTGATAGCTCTGAAGGAAATCTGGTTGTTTCGGTTGCGCATCATGGTGGCATGTCTGAGAGTTCTGACCATCAGTCTGAAGTACTTCATGAGGCTCCATGTGATGAAGGCCCTAGTATGGAACAAGATGACAGTGTTGATGAAGCACTGTTTTTGAGACATCTTGCTTTATTTTATCTTAAATTGCAATCTAAATGTCTACTTCCATCATCTGTAATTCAAACAATTGTTAGTCAATTTCAAGAAATTCATGACATGAGTAAGGAACATCTGCTTTTCAAGTTGAGACAAATTAGCTGCATTACAGCTTCCTGAAAGGGATATATGTACCATTGTTGATGTTTTGCGTAGTGACGACCTTTTTCAGACTTGCAATTCACACATACTTAATACTGACCAAAAACGAAAAACCTACTTCAAAAGTAATTTTAACCATGTAGCACCAGTTCCGGTTTGTCTTGGAGAAAATGAGACAGGCAAAGAGTGCTTTGCACAATACAGGTGCATCTCAATAAATTAGAATGTCATGGAAAAGTTCATTTATTTCAGTAATTCAACTCAAATTGTGAAACTCGTGTATTAAATAAATTCAATGCACACAGACTGAAGTAGTTTAAGTCTTTGGTTCTTTTAATTGATGATTTTGGCTCACATTTAACAAAAACCCACCAATTCACAATCTCAACAAATTAGAATACTTCATAAGACCAATAAAAAAAAAATTTTTTAGTGAATTGTTGGCCTTCTGGAAAAGTATGTTCATTTACTGTACATGTACTCAATACTTGGTAGGGGCTCCTTTTGCTTTAAATACTGCCTCAATTCGGCGTGGCATGGAGGTCATCAGTTTGTGGCACTGCTGAGGTGGTATGGAAGCACAGGTTTCTTTGACAGTGGCCTTCAGCTCATCTGCATTTTTTGGTCTCTTGTTTCTCATTTTCCTCTTGACAATACCCCATAGATTCTCTATGGGGTTCAGGTCTGGTGAGTTTGCTGGCCAATCAAGCACACCAACACCATGGTCATTTAACCAACTTTTGGTGCTTTTGGCAGTGTGGGCAGGTGCCAAATCCTGCTAGAAAATGAAATCAGCATCTTCAAAAAACTGGTCAGCAGAAGGAAGCATGAAGTGCTCCAAAATGTCTTGGTAAACGGGTGCAGTGACGTTGGTTTTCAAAAAACACAATGGACCAACACCAGCAGATGACATTGCACCCCAAATCATCACAGACTGTGGAAACTTAACACTGGACTTCAAGCAACTTGGGCTATGAGCTTCTCCACCCTTCCTCCAGACTCTAGGACCTTGGTTTCCAAAATCACAATTAAAAGAACCAAAGACTTAAACTACTTCAGTCTGTGTGCATTTAATTTATTTAATACACGAGTTTCACAATTTGAGTTGAATTACTGAAATAAATGAACTTTTCCACGACATTCTAATTTATTGAGATGCACCTGTATGTTCCGATCAAAGAAACCATAAAGACTCTGTTACAAATTGACACAGTAAGGGAACATCACAAACAAATGTACTATAATGTTCCTCGTAAAGATGTTTTTCGGGACGTCTGGGATGGCAACAGCATAACAGAAAATAGTTTGCTTAGAAATGACCCCTCGTCTTTTGGCATAATTCTCTACCAGGATGCATTAGAAGTTGCCAACCCTCTTGGTTCTGGCAGAAAAAAATACAAGTTGCTCTGTGTATATGCTACCCTTACAGACATCCCTCCACATCATAGGTTTAGCATTGACCAGATGCAACTTGTTCTTATTTGCAGAGAGCAGGATTTCAAGTTTTTCGGGCAAGAAAAAATCTTCCAGTCACTCATCAAAGACCTCAAAGATCTTGAGGTAAGTGGTGTTACTTTGCCTGATGGACAAGTGTTCTTGGGAACATTAACTGCAATTTGTGCGGACAACCTGGGCTCACACTGTATAGGTGGATTTGTAGAGAATTTCTCAAAGAGTTTGAAATTTTGCAGATACTGCAACATCGATAGACAAACATTTCGAGAAGATCCTCTATCTAAAGGTACTAAGCGCACAGTTGAGTCATACAGAGAGCATGCTGAGAGTGATGGTGCTTCAAGTGCAGTTGAAGGGATCAAATGTGACTCCTTGTTCAATAGCCTCCGTCACTTTCATGTATGCCAACCGGGATTACCACCCTGTCTTGGCCATGACATATTTGAAGGTGTTGCTTCATATGATGTAGCCTTATACATAAAACACCTTGTGACAGTGGATAAGCAGTTCACTTACCAGGAATTAAATCGGAGAATAAGTCAGTTCTCATACTTTGGTAGTGATGCTAATGACAAACCCGTTGAGGTTGCTTCGGGTGGGGACAAACTTTCTGGCCATGCAGTGCAAAACTGGTGTTTACTTAGGATGCTTCCAGTTTTGATTGGCGATAAGATTAAAAGTTCAGCTGAAAATGAGGTATGGCAGTTTGTGTTACAGCTTCGACAAATAGTAGAGCTTATTTGTGCACCAGCTATTTCTGCAGGCCAGATAGCCTACCTTGAAGTATTGATTGATGAGTACTTACATACTCGATGTAAAGCCTTTCCAAATCACACACTGAAACCAAAGCACCACTATATCACTCATTATCCAGAACTGATTTTCCACTTTGGCCCTTTAATCCGTTTGTGGACTATGAGATTTGAAAGTAAACACACGTATTTCAAACAGTGTGCTCGAAAATCACATAATTTCAAGAATCTCTGTCGCACGCTTGCAGAGAAGCATCAGCTGCTTCAGGCGTACCTTTATGCGGGCTACTTCTTTCCACCAGATATTGTTCTGGAAAAAAGCACAGAATTTCATTTTACGGAATACAATGAGGAGATCAGGAGGGCAGTTTCAAATTTGAATTTTGAAGCGGCAAACACTGAAGTTGCCAATGATATCACACTGAGAGGCACAAAATACAAAAAAAAACATGTTTGTTTTGATCAGAGACTGTGATGATGGGCTTGTAGCTGGAAAGATCAAATTGGTTCTTGTTCATCAGGGTGCATTTGTACATTTTGTTACCCAGGAATATCAGGCTGTGTAGGTTCCTAACATGGGTGTTTACAATACTTATAGACCAATGTCTGCCTGGAGTAATGAGGTTAAAGACATCATTTTGCGAGCATTGCCTAATCTATCCTCGGATGTTCTGCAACAGATACTTTCAAAACTTCAGAGCTCTGGGCTAGAAAGCAAAGAAGATTTGCAGTATGTTCAACAAGAAGACCTTAGTGATGTCTTGCCAGTTATTCAGCTTAGAAAGCTTCTTCAGGTCTTCAAATCAGGTAATTTAACAAAGACATTTAAGGTTAATAAACATTACCTGCACATAAAATGTAAATATGTTCTTACAGGCAGTGGTGTTCTATATATATATATATATATATATATATATACA
>NW_015645519.1:16188-16791 GCF_001515625.1 Sinocyclocheilus rhinocerous
AAAAAAGCACAGAATTTCATTTTACGGAATACAATGAGGAGATCAGGAGGGCAGTTTCAAATTTGAATTTTGAAGCGGCAAACACTGAAGTTGCCAATGATATCACACTGAGAGGCACAAAATACAAAAAAAAACATGTTTGTTTTGATCAGAGACTGTGATGATGGGCTTGTAGCTGGAAAGATCAAATTGGTTCTTGTTCATCAGGGTGCATTTGTACATTTTGTTACCCAGGAATATCAGGCTGTGTAGGTTCCTAACATGGGTGTTTACAATACTTATAGACCAATGTCTGCCTGGAGTAATGAGGTTAAAGACATCATTTTGCGAGCATTGCCTAATCTATACTCGGATGTTCTGCAACAGATACTTTCAAAACTTCAGAGCTCTGGGCTAGAAAGCAAAGAATATTTGCAGTATGTTCAACAAGAAAACCTTAGTGATGTCTTGCCAGTTATTCAGCTTAGGAAGCTTCTTCAGGTCTTCAAATCAGGTAATTTAACAAAGACATTTAAGGTTAATAAACATTACCTGCACATAAAATGTAAATATGTTCTTACAGGCAGTGGTGTTCTATATATATATATATATATATATACAGTG
>NW_015645519.1:22371-23915 GCF_001515625.1 Sinocyclocheilus rhinocerous
ATATAAATACTGTTCAGTTTCTTGCACAGACCGATCGTTTTGTGTCTTTACACATCAATGTATCGTCACGAGCCGCAGGGTTTAATTTGGTTTTGTTTGTGTATGTTTTTTTGACTCTCAAAGCCGTGATTCCCATCCACTTCCATTATATGACTGACAGACTGCAATGGTTTAAGATAAAAATCTCTGTTTGTGGTCTACTGAAGAAACAAAGTCACCTACATCTTGGATGCCCTGGGGGTAAGCAGATAAACATCACATTTTCATTTTTGGGTGTACTATCCCTTTAATGTGTGTTCTGAAGATGAACGAAGCTCTTATGGGTTTGGAACGACATGAGGGTGAGTATAAAATTACTTTTTATGGTAGATTATGATTGTGTGTTGTTAGCTTAAAGGGGTAGTTCACCCAGTAATGATAATTCTTTCATCATTTTCTCGCCCTCATGCCATTGTTTATCTTCAAAAAAAAAAGTCCTATACATTGCAATTGGCATAAGGGTGAGTAAATTCTGAGATATTTTTAGGTGAACGTTGTGTTTTGTCTGTACCTGTCTGTTATGAAGATCAGATGACATTTTATGACCAATCAATGCAGAAAATCATCCAATTTCGAAGGATTTGCTTAGCTTTACTTCCCACTTTGCTCTCAAATGTACCTATTCAGCATTAAATATTTGTTCATGCATGGCCCCTAACACTCTTGCACTATACACATATACACGCCTATAATATACAGATGCTCAATCACTTAATTATTCACTCCTTTCTGGCTAACTAGAAAACCCAATCACTTTTACACTCAGCTGAACTGTCTGGTCTTGTCTTGAGAACCTGCAGTTATGTTAAGATTGTGTTTTGTCAGTTTTTCCTCCTCTACTGTAACAAAAGATAAAAAAATAGTTAATTAACCAGCATATTAATTTTCTGACGAATTAAAAAGTGTTTCCAGAGTGTATGACCACTAGCTTTTGCCATGTGCTATATTTGATCACTAACATTTTTGAAAATGTGTGGGTACAGTGTACATCATAATGGGGAGAGTGTGGGTACACTATGGGCTGGGTGTAGGCACAATGGGGAGAATATGGGCTGGCTGTGGCCATAATGGGGAGAGTGTGGGTACACTGTGGGCTGGGTGTGGGCACAATGGGGGAAGAGGGGGAATACTGTGGGCCAAAAGTATGCCTTCTATTTGTCCTAAGTAGCGTCCCAGCTGAAAATGTGTACCTATAGGGCCCCAGTAGACCTCACAGTATGCCCACACTTTGGAGGGAAATGTGGACATAAACCTGTGTAGGGCCTTTGTGGCCTTAACGAATAACAAAACTTTGTACCTGCAGAATGCTGCAATATTACTGGGTGTGGGCACAGTGGGGAGAATATGGGTACACTGTGGGCTGGGTGTGGGCACAATGGGGAGAATATGGGCTGGCTGTGGCCATAATGGGGAGAGTGCGGGTACACTGTGGGCTGGGTGTGGGCACCATTTCAAATACTTTTGATTTATTCACGGCCATGTAAAAAATGCAGAAAATACACCGT
>NW_015645520.1:0-490 GCF_001515625.1 Sinocyclocheilus rhinocerous
CACAATCATGACAAATAGACATCAACAAATTATATCTTTAAAACAAATATCATGTGTAACATTTATGCATATAAAAAAACTCTATTAATGTACAGCTGACTTTTTTATTTTTTAATAGTCCTATACTTTGTCTTTCAGAATGTTTTCAGTTGTGGAATTCACCTCAGATCACAGTGTAGCTGTAATTCCTGATGCATGGAAAGAAAAATTAGACCAGGTAAGATGTATAGACTTAGACGTATGCATATTTGCTACATAAATCTCATTGGTTTACGTTTTTAAATTGATATCATTTGATATTACAGTCATCTTGTGCTTTCAAGCAATGATTATGTGTAAAGAAATATGTACAGTTCAACTGGAATTAAAGTATGAAATCAGGTTTTGAAAGAATGACCAGCGGTATTGCAAAGGTGATCAGTCTGGAGTTTTTACTAATTGTTTTTTTTTAAAATTTACATAGTAAACTTGTGAAAATTGTACCAAATGG
>NW_015645521.1:0-575 GCF_001515625.1 Sinocyclocheilus rhinocerous
CAGAAGGGGGGAACGAAGCACAAGATAATTAATTGAGTGACTAACACATGCAACAAGAAACAAGAATTAGACCAATAAAGAAAACAACTGACAAAATTTATTGAGGAGGGAAAATAAAGCTCTGAGCTAACGGGACAATGAGTTCACACAGTATATTCAACTATGTATTTGTCACATCAACTCAAACCATAGCTGTTTTGTGGAACACTTCTCATGACAAACATCTGACTGATCAGACAGTTTACCTGTGATTACGGAGTGCTTGATTTGATGCAGACTTGACAGAGTGTCAGTACTGCACCTGATCAGGTCTGAATGATCATGGAAGGTAAAATAATGATCACAACTATTACATCATTTTAATTTTGCATCCCAAGCCCATGCCATTAAAAAAAAACTGCCCAAAGTAGTGCAATTACCATGTCCCAAATATAAAAATTTAATTTCCATCCCTAAAATACATATTTTACAGTCACTGTTATGCACATTTATCATAAACACAGTTCAAATGCTTCCTATTAGTGTGGCCCAAAATATTTAGCACAGTTTTATTACAGGTAGAATGCAAAATGTTT
>NW_015645521.1:786-1330 GCF_001515625.1 Sinocyclocheilus rhinocerous
ATCACGGGTCAAAAGTAAGGAGAGATAACTGACAAGATGTTGGAGGATTTGCTCCTCAACAGATCCCGAGCTCATTGATAAATATATTTTACTGTAAGATGTGCTCCCTTTACACAGTGCGCGCGTGAAATCGAAAGTGAACGAACTGCGACTGTGAGCGCTCATTCAAAGTGGATTTAAATACCCCACATATTGATAGCGGCGCCCTGATGTGCAAAAATTATATACAATATTAGAATGTTTGCGGGAGCGGACACAAAAATCGCGGGAGCTGATGGGAGCTGCGGTAATGGTCAGAAATTCAGCGAGAGCGGGATCAACAAGCCCCGCGCCATCCCCTGTACTCAAGTACTGTAACTAATTACATTTGCTCCAATACTTTACACCTCTGGGCTACAATAGATGGGGAACCGATTTATATTTTGTAAACTGTATTTATGACAAAGAACAGAACTGTACAGATGCAGATATTATAACAATCTATCGTTAAACACACACCTTGTCCTCTTTTTCTCCTGTGCCATTGCGGTCTGCGGATTAAAAA
>NW_015645521.1:1494-15406 GCF_001515625.1 Sinocyclocheilus rhinocerous
TGCGGTCTGCGGATTGAAAAAGAACACGCTGAAAGACGGGGAGGAGCCGATCGAAGTCTGCCGCCGTTTTCATATGAAATGTAAAGGGGACTGAGGTGATCACGAATTTGTGTACAGTTTATGAAGCTAATTGCAAAATTTTAGGGGGGCTGAGTTGTCATTTTAGGGGGGCTATAAATGGCCTAGCGACGCCCATGCTTACCGCACTGCATCTCTGTGTCTGATTTAAAGAAGGCCGAATGCTAACGAGCCTTAAAGGGGTCATATGATGCGATTTCAAGTTTTCCTTTCTCTTTGGAGTGTTACAAGCTCTTGGTGCATAAAGAAGATCTGTAAAGTTGCAAAGACTAAAGTCTCAAATCCAAAGAGATATTCTTTATAAAAGTTAAGAGTCGACCACGCCTACCTAAAACGGCTCATTCTAACACGCCCAAGATGGATTTTAGATCACTTCAAGACACATATACAGGTACTGTCTCGTAAAATAGTCCATCGTTCCGTGTTTATGAATGAAGATATTAATTTAAAATTTGCCTATGGTAGAAAAGGGATCATGTAAAAAAAGTCCACACATTTACCATATTTTTACCATAGTAACGTAACTGTCGCTCGACCATGTCATGTGTAGTCAATGCACAGTAACCACAAAATATACCATGCTTCTCCCACCGTAACTGTAGTTTTACTGTGGTATTTATAGATAAAGCATAGTAACAAAACTTACAACAACTCATACCATGTTTTTTACCACAGTAACTGTTTTTACTGTATATTTTTAAAACACAGTAACCACAACGTTTGCCATGCCTTTAATACCTTTTTGTGACGTAATTGTAATTCAGTGTATTTTTTCTGTCTTGCAGTTACATCAGATCACATACTCCAGCAGCTCTTTAAAGAAGCCATCTCTCTCTCTCGCTCTCTCTCTCAGCTTTTCCTTTCCTATTTTTCCAAACTGTAATCCGTAATTAATTTACACACAGTAGCCTCTCTTTCTGTGGTTCATCATGGCATATTTTTAAAATTCAGAATCAAATTTTGATCAATTCTTTCAGAAAGCTGATAGAATTAACCAGTGTTCGAACTATACCGTGGACTTTGGGGGAGCCCACTTGTTTTTAGGGCTTACAATGACTTACAAATGACTTACAAAGATACATAACAGCTACAAGTGTATGCACTACATTACACAAAACTGAAATTGCACGTCAAAATAACACATTGTCAATATTTTTTGAGACCCCCCAAAATTTCACAAATCCCGTTTTCAGGGGAGCCCATGTCTTATTAAGAGGAGCCGAGCTCCCCCTAGCTCCCCCGTAGTTCGCACCCTGGAATTAACAGGGAAACACTTGAAAACAGTTGAACACTTTTAGTAATAACTGATTTGCTTTAATGAATGCATCCTTGTATTATGTGTTGATCATATCTTTTCTTATAGTCCTTCCTCTCAAATATTTTGGTCACAGAAAATTTATAACACTGTCTCAACATGTATATATTTCTCTTTGTTTCAGCTGAAAGGGAAGACCAAAGGAAGGCCTGTCATGGGATTTGAATGTGGCCATACTGTTATTTTGGTCACAGAAAATTTATAACACTGTCTCAACATGTATATATTTCTCTTTGTTTCAGCTGAAAGGGAAGACCAAAGGAAGGCCTGTCATGGGATTTGAATGTGGCCATACTGTGCGTTTACTGAGAAGACCAAAAGCTGCAAAGGAAAATTTATATTTAATAATAGAATTAAATATAAAATGTTATTGTTCGTGTTCGTGTTCAAATCTTTAAACAACCAGGCCTCATTGTATTTGGCAAACCTTTTAATCCCATATAATCCTCCTAGAACATTACGATCAGAGAATCAAAAATTACTTGTAGTGCCTAGAACAAATCGTCTATATAAAGGCGATCGGGCCTTCGCTGTGATAGGGCCGAGACTTTGGAATGAGTTGCCCTTGCCGATCAGGTCTGCCAAATCACTGTCAATTTTTAAGAAACTGTTGAAAGCACATCTAATGTTGATAGCATACAATGATTGATGGGGTGTTTTATATGTCGATGTGGTGTTTTATGTTGTCGATATTTGTTTCCATTTTTGTACTTTTTGTGTAAAGTACTTTGGTTCAACCTCGGTTGTCTTTTAAATGGTGCTATATAAATAAACGAACAAGAACAAGAAAACACTTCCAATGTTACGTCTGTGTTGGTCTGAGCACCTTGACTGAACTGTACTGGAGTTACATTTGCACAGCATTTGATGTTTCTTTAACTTTGATTTACGTAGCCCATCAGGAAGAACACTCAACAAAGTGTCATATAGAAGTAGTAATAATTCATACAATTTATGGAGTCAGCAAATTCATATGATATCGTACAAGCGTACTCATACAAAATTCTATGACTTTTACTCCTGCTGTCATTGGCCATTGCCTCAACTCTCATGCAGATCGTGCCCATTGTAAGTAGTCAGAGCGTTTGTATCATAAAGTTTATATTGAGTCCATTGTATTCTTTATTAGCCTTAACAAATTGGCGCCGTCTCTTCTCGATCTAACAGTACATGATATCTGTCCACACCTCATAGTATGCCTTTCTTTCCGTGTTGATTTTTATTGAACACATCTGTCTAAGAAGCAAAAGTCTGGAAATGACAAGTTTAACTTGTCACGTGACAAATCAGATCTTCAATTAATTTGGCCAAATCAGATCACTTAAAGCTGTTTACACCAAGAACAAGAAATATAATAGTAAATATTTTAGCATCCACACCAACAGACAATAATGGTCTGTTTACTGTTATACACGCTGCAGTTACAGTATGTTGTTGTCTGCTGTTTGTTGTTGTCAATGTTTTTATTGTTCATCAGCTGGAAAAATCTGTTCTGAAAGAGATTCCAAAGATATTGTTCCTCTTTGTCCTTAAATGTTAAATAGCTGCGGTGTGGACTCATCCTTGGTGTGAAGAGGCCTTTAAACTACTTACAACAATACTGTCAGCATGTAATCATATTTAAAATAATTCATATTAATATAGCTTGCTATTGAAGAATACAGTAATAATTAAACATGGGGTCAATAGATATTTTCTTGTTTTACAGCTGAAGACCAAAAACGCACCACCAGTGATTACCACATGTATGATTGCATTCACCAGTCCTGATGAATGAGGAACGAACATGGCCTTCTTGTGCCCAAACAGAAAGACAGAGAGCTGAAAAGTTGCACATTTCCACTGGTATGTCTGTATTCAAGCAATGCAGTAATGTGTGGTACAGCATTGATGTTGACCTCTCAAAAGTCAGCAGTTATAATTTTTCACATATACATCTGTTTATAGTTCCTAGAATGAGCAAATCAGCTGTGCCATCATCTTTGGAATTTGGGCAGGAAATGACTGAATAGGGTGAGTACTGACACCTGCACCTGTATTCACCAACACCATTTCTCTAGAGTTAATGTTGACTTATTGTTTTGTCTGTTTGTTTGAAGGAAGATGAAGCCAGTTGATTAAGATATCAATTCAATGGGCACCAAGGGCTGCACTGCTGCCTGAACCCATCAGGTATCTGCTGTGAAGACTGCATTCGCAAACAGCTAGCTCTGCTGAGCTCAGATGTTATAGCCCATAAAAGTAAACTTCACAACTGAACAACTGCAAGATAGTTGTGGAGGGATTCTTTTGGCCCATACCTCCAACAACCTCCCAAGAATGGTACGTCTAGTGCAACAATTATAAATAAAAATACTATATATTGTTTATTAATTTACCACACCCTAAATACATGTTTTGTCCCTCCAGGACATCTACACCAGGTGATGTGTGAGGAAAGCACGGAGGACCATCAGAGACTCCAGCCACCCGAGCCTTGGATTGCACTCACCGTTACCATCAGGCAGATGTTATCGCAGAACCTTCACCAGCATACTGCGAGACAAGTTCTTTCCACAGGCAATCAGACTGAACTGAACTCGTACCAGTAACAGCCCACCAGCCTCATATGCCCTGCACTCTATCACTTACACTGACTGGACTCACTGTTATTCTGCACCCTGACATTCTGTTTGCACTAATTCATACCGTACTACATTGCAAATGTAAAGGTGTACTATGATTAATGTGTTTATATGCTCTCTGTATAGTATAATATTTACCATATATTGTTCTCTATCTGTATTGAGTTCTTTATATATGTGTGTTGCCTATATATTCATACCTTTCATCCATAATGTCATGCTGCAGTTTGCACAAAAGACTTTCACCACCTGTACACTTGCATTCATGGTATTGTAACAATAAAGTGATTTGATTTGAATTGGTCACATGTCTTTTGTTCGTCAGTTGTACTGTAGGGTGCTGGATAACAACTGCAAATTGTTGGAAGAAGAAGAAGGCCATGATAAGGACATGGATAAACAAGCAAGAGGAAGAGAACCAGGAGAGCTCTGATGATGAGAAGGAAACTGGACGTGATTCTTTGGTGCTCAAGATATTTCACCATACATGCATTTGGGTGGCTTCATCTGATTAAAATAACATGGTTTTAACAACCCATTTTTATTTTTCTTGAGTATGATTTTTCTCTTTATGCTACTTTAGCTGTCTTTATGATGTATCCTTCAGTAACGTGTTGTACATGGTGTTGGAAAATAAAGTATGGTGAATATTAGGGATGCACCGATACCACTTTTTTCAGAACGAATCCGATACCGATACTTTCATTTTTGGTACTCGGGTGTTACCGATACCTGTATTTTCACAGCATTTGTAAAAAAAAAATAATAATAATTTTAATATTGGGTACAGAAATAAAATAATAGTAATAATAATAATACTGTATGAATCATGTTAGTTGGCTGCATTTAGCAAACAGATATTATCTTCAGTTATTTCCACACTTAATTATACCTGTTAAAATGTATTGTATAAGCTTTTGTTACTTTCACTGTTCATTTTAATGGCGCATTAGAGCTGCTCCATTGCAGCAGCTCAATACTGTAATCACAAAATTTTCCCTAAAATAATGCAGGGAACCACTCGTTATACATTATACGAGTACGCACATGCTATTTTGGTGATGTAATTTGCGTCACACGCAGTGTACACAGACCCTCGTGTACGAGTAAAAACCGAATATACTTTGGCCTTAAAGCAAGCTAAACATGAGAGAGAAACTTACAGCCTAGCGCATTTCACCCAGTCTGCTAGTTTCACTTCTGCTTTAAATAAAGTTTTGTATGCTTGACGTTTAAAATAAATGCTGTTTATAGTGAATGTCCCTATAATTTTGTTTGTTTTATATTTACGATTTAGTTTTAATCCAAATGCATGCGCTAATGGAGCGAACAGCAATCAAGATCATGCAACAGAAGTGCGCGCTCTCGGACTCTCTCTGTCTGTCTCTCTCTCCTTACCGTCAAATAACTTTAGTAACTTGTCCATTGTTTTACTTACTTGCTTTTGACATATCCGACCGAGCTACAAACTTTCCAGTGATGTTTGTGAGATATTCAATCAACAAGCTCGCGCATCTGTGCCGCCGCGCGCTCAATCCACTCAGCGCGCTCTGCTTATCAGCTCGGGCACATCCGCTATACAGGCGTGAATATTGAATGTTTAACATTATATTAATTACTTACATGTACTTCATAGACATCCTTAATCTCTAATAACTCCATTCTACTCTCTGTTGTTCTGTTTTCAGCGTTTCTTTTTCTGGACACAGCTCTATTCAGACACTGTTTGGTATCGGATTTTGGTATTGGGGCATTTTTACGAGTATGAGTATGAGTACAGGAGCGCAGTATCGGACCGAATACCTATACCAGTATCGGTATCGGTGCATCCCTAGTGAATATTCTGTATTAGGAATGGTGTTTGGTAAATGCACCATTTAATTTTGTAAACAATACACACAATTACCATGAGTGTTTTAATTAAGACATTTACATTTTTTATTACAACATTTAGTCATATTAAAGACATTCAGTTACATAAAGGCTGAAAAATGCATTAGAAGAGGACTATGGACTATGGACATGGACTATATTGCTCCAGGCACGAGTCTTCTTATAGAGCCGTTCAAGACGCCTACCCTTCGCTTTCATTAGTCTGAGCGCCGGAGTAAACCAAGGGGAAGAATGAGCTGAGGGGACAGTTCTGAACTTTAATGGGGCCAAAGCCTCCAGGACATCAGATGCAACATCATTATGTAATGATACTGTCTCGCCAGAACAGGAGAGATTAACCGAGAGAGGCAAAGAGGAAGCAGCTATAGCAACAGAGAAATTGTCAGCGTCTATGTTTTTCAGGTTTCAGTAAGATATTGTTTATTTGGTTTTAGGTTTAGCAAGGGGGAGACAGAAACTAAAGTCAATGAGTTTATGGTCAGATATGCCAACTTCAAGACCCTGGACACAGACATTATTAATGCCAAACGAGCAGATTAGGTCAAGGGTATGAGAATGAGAGTGTGTAGGAAAATCAATCAATCTATGCTGTGAAAAATCAAAATAATCCAATATAGCCATAAAGTCCTTAGAAGAAGTGCAATCAGCATCCACATGAATGTTGAAATCACCAAGCATGATAATATTGCTATGTTGAGCACAGGCAATAGTGAGCAACTCGGTGAGATCAGAGAGAAAGTTTGCATTGTGTTTAGGAGGTCTGTAAATGAGCAGTATCAAGAGTGGTGTAGGACCAGCAATTCTGAATGACAGATATTCAAAGCTAACAAGAGCATGAAAATCAATGTTGTCAGTCTAATAGTTGTTCTTAATTACAGCTGCTAGGCCACCGCCTCTGCCAGTGAGACGTGGTTTAGACAGATGGCAGTATCCAGGAGGAGTCAACAGATTAAGATCCATAAAGTCATTAGGTAATTGCCAGGTTTCAGTGAGCAGTGAGCCCAACTTTCTTTCAGCGATAATGTCATTCAGCAGTGTACCTTTATTGGCCAGGGAACGAGTGTTAAGCAGAGCGAACTTGTGTCTAAGGGGCGTATGAGTTTCACAGCACAGGGAGTATGTCACATATGCATGCATGGTATTGCAAGGAAACAGTCTATATGCATTGCAAATAAGAAGTCATTTCAAATGCATGAAACATTCAGTTAGTGCAAGCTGTACTGCATGTAGGAATTAACTGTCGCTGAGAAAGAAGCTTTACAACATATGCATGCATGGTATTGCTTAGAAACACTAACTTACACTTGCTGTGCATAGATGCTCTAACATATTCTTATGCATGAAACCTCTAACTGTTTAGAACTGTCTTTGTGCATTGTATATAAGAACTCGTTTCAAATGCAGGAAACGTTTTCAGTAATTGCAAGCATTAGTCGTTATACTGCATGCATGGTTTAACTCTCGCTGGAAATGACATTTTACAGCATATGCATGTGTGGCGGGACTCAAAGTCAAGGAAAATTAGATAACAAATTACTTTGAAAATTGCTACAACCTTGTTGATTCTTAATCTGACTATGCCATTTGGGGAATTATACCCCAAAATTTTGCATAACCTCTACAGAAAACACAGGTCCGCATCACCAAAAGAGTCGGAGACATAGGTCACAATACAAAATAATTATTTTATTAACAATGGTTTAATAAACCAGCATTAAAATAGTCAGGAAACCACTTAGTCCTTTTCCAAAATTACATAAGAATTTTAAAATACAAAGACAGTGGGGCTGGGGCTTACCAACAGAGGCAGAACATCAAGGGCTAAATCGCCCAAAGAATCACAGCAACCCACGGTGCACGCACACCCCACACACACACGCACACACACGTGTTAGTGTTCATAGTGAGCACAGCACACGGTGAAGGACGCCGCCACCAGAATAAAGCCAATCCTCTGCCCCTGGTGCCCAGACCCTGCCAAGACAAAGAAAACATTTTAGCACAAAGAAAGAGAATACACAGTCACAAAAAAAAAAAATGTCGAAAAAAATGCCCTAACCACAAAAGGACAAAACAAGAGTAGATCAAATGTTACAAAAAAAAAAGCAACAAAAATTATTAGCAACGAGGCCAACAATGGATGGACCAACAGTATAAGGAAAACAAAACAATCTTGATGAAAATCAAGAAAATAAAGGCATACCGTAAACAATTCCAATGTTATAAACAGAACAATAACAGACCAAGCAATTAATATACACAAAACAAACAAAACCAGAACAATTTGACCAATCAAAATGAGGAAACAAACACTACAAAAAGAAAGTCAAAGTTATTAGTTTAACAACTGCTATAACTAAACCAAAACAGAAACACAAACAAATAGGGCCAAAACAACAAACACGACACAAGACCAAAATTGGAAACAGAACGGCAGCTTTGCCCCAAGTGGAAATAAAAACTGGATAAAAGTGAGTTTGAATAAATGATTATTACAGGGTACACAATAGTAATAGTAGTAGTAGCCTAATTCAGAGTAATAATACATGGCTCAAAACTTAAGCACCTTCTCAAAACAGTTCTGAAGCATGCTTTTTGTTTATGTTTGCTGACAGACACCAGTGTTTCCCACATACTTGAAAATGCAAATTCATTCTCTGCCAGCAGGGGGCGCTGTTGGAGCCGGAGGTATAGCGGTTTACCCGGTAACGGCTGTAATTAAATAAGCACTGCGCTCACAAACGCTAATTTATCAGGCATTACAGGAAAGACAAAATGAAAATGGCTGATGGCATTGAAGCTTTTCTGAAGACGGTTGGTTCTTTTCACAGTTACATACATATAAAAACACCAGCGCTGCATTTTCAATGAAGTGATAACTCAATGTATGGGAAACACTGGAAGTCAAATGCCAAGAGATAACAAAAATAAAAGTTCACACATATTACACAGCCTGCTGCTCATAACTGCTCAAGAGTGCACTGGCCACGAGCGATGACATTGTGGATGCTATTGTCGAACCTACACACACATTTCATGAGGAAAGTTAACGTGCACGTTATAATCAGCCCAGAAGTTTCGTCTGAATTGCATGTTTCTACTTTCACATGCAAATGACTTGTTGCACTTATGAATATGATGTAGGGTAAAATGTAATTACGCTTTCGAAACGGTCTGTTTTGCCCTGCTATTAGCTGAAGCTGTGTGTGAACAAGAAGCGGCTCCAGAGCGTGAGTTGCTCCATCTCTCACGCAGCCAGAGAGAGATTCTCCGGTGTTCCGCAACAACGCTTAGCTGCCTGCAGATGCGCCTGCCTATAAATCGGCCTAATTTGCAGCATTAATTAAAAAATGCCAAAATCGGTCGACCTCTTGCATTAATGCCACAATAAAGACTAAGGCAGGAAGCAACGTCCAAAAAGCCTCTCAAGTTCTCCCAAACAGAAAAAAATTCAAGTTAGCCCAACTCTGCAACACAGGTTCAGATGTCTAAAATATACATCAAACAAAACAAACATCTTACAACTAAATAGTCCAACTATCTAGTAAGAGACTATATTCTCCCTACCATCTCAGGTATCCAGCTCCACCTCCGTGTTGCGTTAGCTATCTTTAATAACGAGCCAGAAACCAACGTAATGCTCACGTTCAGAACTTTACTCAGGAACTGACGTCATACCCCAGTGTCCCCCTTTTAGCCCCGTACAGCATCAACATTACACAGAAGGTTCCCTTTATACAACACCTCCCCCTTTTTAGTAAGATACCCTTTTCTCTTAACATGAAGTACCAATACATCTTTGCAAAACTTTAAACATTCTGCAACAGATTACATTATCTGGAACACATCCTCATGAACTCTTCTGAAAACACTTTCTCAATAACCAAACATGGAAAACACAACTTTTGTCTTTTTTTTTTTCCATTGGGTTCACTCACTACAAATCCAGTCGCTCAGGAGGCCGTGACACCCTTAAATCACTGCATCCACGAACACCTCGACATCACTCTCCATTTTTTTCTCTGTCTCTGTAAATGTGTGTTTCACTGGAGCTCTTGATAATGTATCAGCGGTTATCATTTGTTTACCCGGCACATGCACTATTTCAAAAGTGAACTTCATATATCTTCCTTTAATGGGTTCTTTGCAGGTTTAATACCTTGATACCTGTCTACTATTCTGACACCATGTTGCGTTAGCTATCTTTAATAACGAGCCAGAAACCAACATAATGCTCACGTTCAGAACTTTACTCAGGAACTGACGTCATACCCCAGTGCCCCCCTTTTAGCCCCGTACAGCATCAACATTACACAGAAGGTTCCCTTTATACAACACTCCGGAGAGCAAAACAATGGCGCGTTGATGACGCCGCGGTCCGCCAATAGTGACGCAATGCAGGTAACAAGGCTTGTTTGAGATGAGCAAAATCTGGGTGGGAGGTCCAAGATGGCGCCTTGTTAAGACGAAGTTTTCAGAGCTCCTGACCAAACTTTACGGATTTAGAAAGTCTAGCTTTATTAACGTATTATTTCGTTATATTTGCTGGATCAGATATCAGTACATTCAATTAAGAGCATAAAATGCCATTTGACAAACGCAAAGAGCGATCAGACATTGTCGACATCAGCATGGATGTCCACGATTATGCTTCTCCTGCTGTAAATGAGCTAGATCTCTGCGCGACTTCACTACCTGTCACTCCTAGCAAGCCACCTGCTCACAAAAAAGGTAAATCTTCAAGTCCAAAGCTCTGCCATCATTTCCACACTCTCCTCGTTGATCAATACTCGGTCTGACGCACTTGAAGAAATGATTAGCGCCAATGCTCTGAAGATAGAAGGGCTAAAGAAAACGGTAGACTTTGTGTGTGCCGAAGTACAAGATCTAAAGAAGAATGTGAAAGATGTAGATTCCAGACTTAAAGATCAAGAACGTCTCACGAGCACCTGGGAAACACGCGTTTCTGATCTAGAGAGATGCTCTCGCAGGTGGAATTTGAGATTGTTTGGAGTGCCTGAGACTTTCAAGGACGATATAAGATCCGAGGTCATTTGAATCTGCAGCGAGACTTATCCCGAGGCCAAGAGCAAGTACCCTGATGTTGTTGACACTGTGCATCGGCTAGGGAGGAAAGGTGACAACACAAAACCTCGCGCCGTTATCATGCAATTCACCTCACGGGTTATCCGCGATGCCTTATGGAAAACTGCCAAGAAGTCCCAGTTTCTCAGAGACAACAACCTGCGCTTCGCAGAGGATCTGACTTCGCTGGACCGGGAGAGACGGAAGAGCTTGTGGCCCAGAGTGAGAGAGGCGAGGGCTGCTGGAAAAATGGCCTATTACGTCGGAGCGCGTGCGTTCATTGAAGGTGTGGAGATTACTTTGTGAGTTCCATCATGAGGATTGTGTGCTCTTTTCTAAGATTGTGACTGTTAACTGTCACTATTGCATTTGAGCTATCATCGTATTACAGCTGGACCTTTAAAATTATAATTTACATTGGTCAGTTAAGCTCTGTTCATCTCCGTTTTCTTTTCATCTATCAGTCAATTTTGACTTTTTGCCTTTGCTTTGATTCGTGTTAACAGCAGTTCATTGCTGTTTGTTTATCAATGTCGATATCGTTCATTTCTCTTAATGCCAGGGGTCTAAGAAACAATGTGAAGCGCAAAGCCCTCTTTTTGTTTGTTAAAAACCATGGATCAGACTTTTGCTTTTTTCAAGAAACCCATTCCACACAGGACGATGTTAAATTTTGGAGATCCCAGTGGGGCAGTGATGTATGGATGTCGCACGGCACAGAGCGATCAGCAGGTGTCACCATTTTAAAAAATAAGTTTGCTGGTGAGATTCTACACGTTGTCGGTGATCCCAAGGGTCATTTTCTCTTGTTAGTGGTTTCACTTGGTCAGACCATCTCAGTTTTATTAAATGTGTATGGGTACAATTCTACTATAGAAAATATCACTTTAATGGACATGATCAGTGAAAATATTCAGTACTGGTTAAATAAATACCCCAATGCTGTTCTTATTTTAGGTGGGGATTTCAATATGGTTTTAAATAGGGATTTAGATAGGTTTCCCCTATAGAGCTGCTTCTACTAGTCCAATTCTGAATAATTTCATGTTTCGTTTTTGTGTTGTTGATATATGGAGAGAAATATATCCACAGCAGAGACTCTATACGTGGAGTAGCAAGGACCGTTCTAAGCAGTCCCGAATAAATTACTGGCTTATTTCCCAAAGCCTAACAAATAGTTGTAAATCAGTCAGCATTCATGCTACACCTCTTACAGATCACAGTGCTGTCTCTCTTAGGATTTGTCTTTCTGCATCCCTTGATTTCAGCTCATCTCCTTCTTATTGGAAATTGAACAATTCTCTTCTCCTTTTTGAAGATGTTAAGAAGAACATTACATTATTGATTGAGCAGTACTGGAGAAGAGCTTTAGTGTTAGATTCATATTGTTGCCAGTGGGAGCTGTTGAAGTTTGAAATTAGTAAATATTAAAAAAAATTCGGTAGTAATTTATCTAAACTTAAGAGAGCAGAAGAAAATAAGGTGGTGTCTAAAATTGCAATACTTTCTTCTAAACCCCCAGAGTTGTTTTCTGAATCTGATAAGCTTGAGCATGCTGACCTGCAGGCTAAATTAGATGAGATGTACACTTATAGGCACAGGGTGCTTATATTAGATCTAGACAAAAATGGACGGAGGAGGGAGAATGTAACACAGCATATTTTTTCAGATTAGAAAAGAGTCGCTTAAGTACTTCACTAATTGAAACTCTTAATATTGAGGGGACAGTCACTAATAATCCTCAGGCAATTGCACATTTCTGTGCTAAGTTTTACAGTAATTTGTATAAAAAAAAAATTTCTGAAGAGGCAGCCCGTACTTTTCTGGAGTCTGTTAAAGATCGTAAGACTATCTCAAGAGATGACAGAAATCTCTGTGATAGTGAAATTATTTTATCTGAAGTTAGTAACTCAATTCTAGAACTTAAGAACAATAAATCTCCCGGAACGGACGGGCTTACCGCAGAGTTCTACAGTTCTCTCTCTAAAGAATTGTCTCCTTTTTTACTTAAGGTTTTTGAAGAAAGCATACAGAATGAGGCTCTCCCCCCGACTCTCACTCTAGGCTTAATTACTTTAATTCCGAAACCTAAAAAAGATTTACTTTTAATTGACAATTGGTGTCCCATTTCTCTGCTTAACTGTGATTATAACATTTTAGCTATTATGTTTGCTAAAAGACTCAAATCTGTATTGGGATCTGTTATAGATGAGACACAATCAGTTTTTTTTAACAAAAGACACATTGTTAACAATATAAGGTTGATTCTTGATTTATTAGATTATTCAGACTTGATTCAGGAGGACAGCTTCATTCTTTTCTTAGATTTCTATAAGGCTTTCGATTCTTTGGAGCACCAATTTATTATTAATTCATTAGTTAAATTTGGTTTTGGGGATATGTTTTGTAGAGTAATTAAAACCCTTTACAATAATGGAAGTGCTTCGATTAAATTAAAGAATGGCACTTCACCCAGGTTTAGTTTATCCAGAGGAGTGAGACAAGGGTGTCCCATTTCTCCCATTTCTCCTCTTCTTTGTGTGCAGCTACTGTCAACATCTGTATGTGAAAGTGGTATTCAGGGTATCCAGGGTATCCATCGAGAAATTTGTATTAGTCAATTAGCAGATGACACCACCTTATTTTTAAGAGATGCTTCCCAAATCCCTATAGCAATTAATTATATAAAACTTTTCTCTGAAGCTTCGGGTCTTAATCTAAACATAGGCAAATGTGAATTAATGCCTATTAAAGACTGTACAGCACCCATCATTTATAATATTCCAGTTAAATCTGAAATTACATATTTAGGCATTGTGATAACTAAAGATCAAGATAAAAGATGTACCTTGAATTTTGACCCGGTTATATTAAAAGCCCAAAGAAGATTCAATGCATGGTTGCAGAGAGACTTGAC
>NW_015645521.1:19274-20103 GCF_001515625.1 Sinocyclocheilus rhinocerous
CTAAAAAAATATTTACTTTTAATTGACAATTGGCTTCCCGTTTCTCTGCTTAACAGTGATTATCAAATTTTAGCTATTATGTTTGCTAAAAGACTAAATCTGTATTGGGATCTGTTACAGATGAGACACAATCTGGTTTTTTGAACAAAAGACACATTGTTAACAATATAAGGTTGATTCTTGATTTATTAGATTATTCAGACTTGATTCAGGAGGACAGCTTCATTCTTTTCTTAGATTTCTATAAGGCTTTCGATTCTTTGGAGCACCAATTTATTATTAATTCATTAGTTAAATTTGGTTTTGGGGATATGTTTTGTAGAGTAATTAAAACCCTTTAATTTAATCGAAGCGCTTCCATTATTGTAAAGAATGGCACTTCACCCAGGTTTAATTTATCCAGAGGAGTGAAACAAGGGTGTCCCATTTCTCCCTATTTATTTCTTCTTTGTGTGCAGCTACTGTCAACATCTGTATGTGAAAGTGGTATTCAGGGTATCCATATAGCGGATCGAGAAATTTGTATTAGTCAATTAGCAGATGACACCACCTTATTTTTAAGAGATGCTTCCCAAATCCCTATAGCAATTAATTATATAAAACTTTTCTCTGAAGCTTCGGGTCTTAATCTAAACATAGGCAAATGTGAATTAATGCCTATTAAAGACTGTACAGCACCCATCATTTATAATATTCCAGTTAAATCTGAAATTACATATTTAGGCATTGTGATAACTAAAGATCAAGATAAAAGATGTACCTTGAATTTTGACCCGGTTATATTAAAAGCCCAAAGAAGATTCAATGCATGGTTGCAGAGAGACTTGAC
>NW_015645521.1:20301-26703 GCF_001515625.1 Sinocyclocheilus rhinocerous
TAATGTGATTGTGGTCATATTTCTATAAAAATCTCAAATACATGTTTGTATTAAAGAAAAAATGGATGATAAATACACCTTTCGTATGGAATTAAATAGCAAGCACTTTGAGTGTCTTGTTCATCATATTTATTTTCATATAAAAGCAACAGAACTGAAATTATATCCTGTTTATTAGCAACACAGCATGTAAGTGAGAATACGCGATATCTGCCTTTGATCTCGTTGGTATTTGTTCCCTTCGAGAGGTCAGAACTGTCCGTCTTGCCTGCGCTTATTTCACTCCTCCCCTCACTGCAGCCGCCTGCTCTCGCCTTCATTTCAGGCAAGGCGAGGCGCATCTCAAACAAGCCTACAGATAGGCTCCCGTTTTTACACATTAGAGGGCGCCGCTGATAGGACAAAGTACAATTACCAGGATGATAGCCTATCCTACCACACATGCATGGTGTTGCTTAGGAACACCTAACATACACATGATGGTTATAGAAGCTCTAACATATTCTTGTTATGCATGAAACTTCTAACTGTTTAGAACTGTCTTTGTGCATTCCATATAAGAACTCGTTTCAAATGCATGAAACGTTTTCAGTAAGTGCAAGCATTATTCGTAATACTGCATGCAACTCTAGCTGGGAAATAAGTTTAACAGCATATGCATGCATGGTTTTGCACAGAAACTGCCGGTTACAATTTATTTTAAGGTGTCCTTGTTACAGTGTAATTATACATATAATTACTAAATAATATTAATTAACTACATGTACTTATTATATGGCTAGGATTTGGGTTTGGCTTAGGGTTACTTGCATGTAATTATGCATAATTAATTGTTATTCTAATAGTATGTACATGTAACATTTGTAACGGACACCTTAAAGGGGTCATATGATGCTGCTAAAAAGAACATTATTTTGTGTATTTGGTGTAATGAAATGTGTTTATGCGGTTTAAAGTAAAAAAAACACATTATTTTCCACATACTGTACATTATTGTTTCTCCTCTATGCCCCGCCTTTTTGAAACGCCTCGATTTTTACAAAGCTCATCGGTCTAAAAAAGCGAGGTGTGCTCTGATTGGCCAGATATCCAGTGCGTTGTGATTGGCCGAATACATCAAGGCGTGGTTAACTCTTAACTTTTATAAAGAATATCTCTTTGGATTTGAGACTTTAGTCTTTGCAACTTTACAGATCTTCTTTATACACCAAGCGCTTGTAATACTCCAAAGAGAAAGGAAAAATTGAAATCGCATCATATGACCCCTTTAAAATAAAGTTTTACCGAACTGTCTATATGCGTGGCAAATAAAAAGTCATTTCAAATACCTTAAACATTTTCACTTAGTGCAAACTTTACTTACTATACTGCATGCATGAATACTGTTGCTGGGAAAGAAGCTTTTTCAGTATATGCATGCATGCTAGTTCATGAATCATTTTCAGTAAGAGCAAGCATTAGTCTTATTACTGCATGCATGAACTAACGTTCGCTGGGAAAGAAGTTTAACTGCATATGCATGCATGGTATTGCACAGAAACTGTCTATGTGCATTGCGTATAAGAACTCGTTACATATGCACAAAACACTTTCAATAAGAGCAAGCTTTACTACTTATACTGCATGCATGACCTAACTCTCGCTGGGAAAGACGCTTTACAGAATATCATGCATGTATTGCTTGGAAACTGTCTATATGCATTGCAATTAAGAAGTCATTTAAAATGCATTAAACATTTTCAGTTAGTGCAAGCTTTACTTCCTATACTGCATGTATGAACTAACTCTCACTGGGTAAGAAGCTATACAGCATACTCATAATTGCTGTGCATAGATGCTCTACATAATCTTGTCATGCATAAAATATCTAACACATTAGAACTGACTATGTGCATTGCATATGTGACCCTGGACCACAAAACCAGTATTAAGTCGCTGGGGTATATTTGTAGCAATAGCCAAAAATACATTGTATGGGTCAAAATTATTGATTTTTATTTTATGCCAAAAATCATTAGGATATTAAGTAAAGATCATGTTCCATGAAGATATTTTGTAAATTTCCTACTGTAAATATATTAAAACTTAATTTTTGATTAGTAATATGCATTGCTAAGAACTTAATTTGGACAACTTTAAAGGCAATTTTCTCAATATTTAGATTTTTTTGCACCCTCAGAATCCAGATTTTCAAATAGTTGTCTCTCGGCCAAATATTAACAAACCATACATCAATGGAAAGCTTATTTATTCAGCTTTCAGATTATGTATAAATCCAATAAAAAATGGACCCTTATGACTGGTTTTGTGGTCCAGGGTCACATATAAGACCTCATTTCATAAGCATGAAACACTTTCAGTAGTTGCAAGCTTTACAACTTATTCTGAATGCATGATTTAAGTCTCACTGAAAACAATCTTTTACGGCATATGTATGCATGATGTTGCTTAGGATAACGTACACTTGCTGGGCATAGAAGCTCTAACATATTCTTGGTATGCATGAAAATTCTAACTGTTTAGAATTATCTTTGTGCATTGGCTATAAGAACTAATTTCAAGTGCATGAAACATTTTCAGTAAGTGCAAGCATTAGTTGTTATACTGTATGCATGAACTAACTCTATCTTTACAGAATATCAATCATGGTATTGCTTGGAAACTGTCTATATGCATTGCAAATAAGAAGTCGTTTCAAATGCATGAAACATTTTCAGTTAATGCATGAACTAACTCTCGCTGGGAAAGAAGCTATACATGAATGGAATTGCTTAGATACTCTAACTTATAATTGCTGTGCATAGATGCTCCACATACAATTGTTATCCATAAATTATCTAACACATTAGAACTGTCTATGTGCATAGCATATAAGACCTCATTTTAAAAGCATGAAACACTTTCAGTAGGTGCAAGCTTTACTACTTATACTGCATGCATGATTTAACTCTCACTGGAAATGACATTTTACAGCATATGCGTTACCTGTAGCAGAAGAACCGCTTCTCAATATTATTAACTCGTCGTTATCTTTAGGTCACGTCCCAAAACCATTCAAGCTGGCGGTTATTAATCCTCTTATTAAGAAACCACAACTAGATCCTAGTGAACTGGCAAATTACAGAATACAGACCCATTTCAAATCTTCTGTTTATGTCTAACATTTTAGAAAAAGGTGTGTCTGCTCAATTGTGCTCCTTCCTGCAAAAAAATTATCTCTATGAAGAATTTCAGTCAGGTTTCAGGCCCCAAAACTGCACTTGTTAAAATTACAAATGACTTGAGCATATGCGTTACCTGTAGCAGAAGAACCGCTTCTCAATATTATTAACTCGTCGTTGTCTTTAGGTCACGTCCCAAAACCATTCAAGCTGGCGGTTATTAAGCCTCTTATTAAGAAACCACAACTAGATCCTAGTGAACTGGCAAATTACAGAATACAGACCCATTTCAAATCTTCTGTTTATGTCTAACATTTTAGAAAAAGGTGTGTCTGCTCAATTGTGCTCCTTCCTGCAAAAAAATGATCTCTATGAAGAATTTCAGTCAGGTTTCAGGCCCCACCATAGCACAGAACCAGCACTTGTTAAAATTACAAATGACTTGTTTCTTGCGTCAGGCCAAGGCTGCATTTCATTGCTAGTTGTACTTGATCTTAGTGCTGCGTTCGACACTATAGATCATGATCAGGGGCGGATTAAGGTGGTCAGGGGCCCCTATGCTGCTCTTTGTGTGGTGCCCACCCTTAATCATTATGCTTTACTGGAGAAATGTATTTAGTGCCATACATGGTCCACACGCAAATAGTAAATTGAACTGGTATATACACACACACATTGAGACAGCCAATCCTACAGTGTTTCCTCTATATTCCCAGTGTCCCCACAGGATTTTGTGAGACTATAGTGGGTGCACATTGGTTCCTCTAGTCTAGAGGGTTCCAGGGGTGGCATACCCCCCGTAAGAAAATTTTGTTCATTTTCATTTTAAATACATAAATCTGGTGCATTTTGAGAGCAGAATCAAGTGACTAGATCAATGAAGAAATATGTGCTCTTGTAAACAATTTTGTGTTCTACTTGTAATTTATCTATTGGTTTCATAGATGTGAATGTGATGGTAGGGCACAATTGTCACTATATAAAATCTTATAAAAGCTACAAATGCTATTCTGTCAAGAGAAGGGAGTGATTTTCCCCTCGTCTCTTTTTTGTTTGTATACGTGTAATGCATGAACGACACTTAACTCAAGAGATGAGATGAGACACGAGATTGGGTTCACGAGAAGATGAGGTCGAGATTTTTACACATTTAAAAAAAATTCTCAATGACCAAATACATGACTGTATAGTCTGCAGGTGCATTTTGAATTGTTTTAACTAATCTTCTTGTAATAAATGTCATTTCAGTTCTTAGAGGCTTTTGCATCTGAAGTCTTCATAAGTACTAAGAGTTTTCAATACATTACTGATTTGTTATGACTGCTTGTATTATGTTCTTATTTTCTACTTGTACAGAAAGACTGCATCAAGAGGTAGAAGAGGCAGCTGGTACTGAAAACATTCGTCTTCACACAGTTGGTTAGTTTGCATGGTGATGGTGGGGTCTTTGTTGACGGGGAGTATTCAATGGCCACCAAGTGCAGCACTGCAGCCTGAAACCACCAGTTATCTGCTGTGAAGACTGCATTCCCAAACACCTCTGTGACAGCGCAGATGTTGTGGCCCATAAAAGAAACTTCACAACTGAGAGCTAGTTGTGGAAGTTTTTTTTTGTCCATACCTCCAACAACCTTCAACAGGAATCAATGGTATGTCCAGTACAACAATTCTAAATAATAATATTATATATTGTTTATTGATTTACAACACCCTAAATGATTTTGTCTCTGCAGGATATCTACACAAGGTTTTATTTTTTGTTTTTTTTGAGGAAAGCATGGCGGACATGGCTTGCTCTCACCTTAACTATCAGGCAAACGTTATCGCAGAACCCGCACCAGCAGACTACGAGAAAAGTTCCTTCCACAGGCAATCAGACAGTACTGAACTCGTACCAGTAACACCACACACACCCCACCAGCCTCATATGCACTGCACTCTATCAGTTACACTGACTGGACTCTGACTCACTATTATTCTGCACCCTGACATTCTGTTTGCACTAATTCATACCTGCATTCATTACTGCACTGCAAAGGATTATTGTGTTTATTATTGTTTTCATTTCGTGCTCTCTGTATAGTATAATATTGCACCATATATTATTGTCTACCTGTATTGAGCCCTTATGTATACTGTGTATATTTTAATACTATATGTTTTTTAAATATATTCAATACTTGTCATCCATACTGTCATGCTGCAGAGCTTGCACAAAAGCATTTCACCACCTGTATACTTGCGTTCATGGTATTGTGATAATAAAGTGATTTTATTTGAATTGGTTACGTCTTTTGTTCATCAGTTGTTCTGTTGTGCTGGATAACAATTGCAAATTGTTTATGACATGGAAGAAGATTATGATAGGGACATGGATTTGAAGAAAACCAGGAGAGCTCTGAAGATGAGCAGGAAACTGGATGCAATTCTTTGGTGCTCAAGACATTTCACCATGCGTGCATTTGGGTTGCTTCATCTGATTAAAATAATATGGTTTTAACATAACCCATTTTTATTTCACTTGAATATCATTTGTCTTAATATGCTACTTTATCTGTCTTTACGCTGTATCCTAGTAAAGTATTGTACATGGTGTTGGATAATAAATATGGTGAATATTCTATATTAAGGATGGTGTTTGGTAAATACACCATTTAATTTTGTAAACAACACATATAATTACCATGATTGTTTTAATTAAGACATGAACATTTAGTCATATTAATGACATTCAGTTAGATGAAGGGCAGGCTGAAAGCTGCATTAGAAGAGACTGCATGGACTTTGCTGCAGGCCCCTCTTGCACAACTGAGGGTGATGAACCAGGAAAAGATCAACATGAATCCTGTTCATCCTGTTCTTGAAGATGATCATGCACATTACTGATGTTTAGCACATGAGGAGGACAAAGATGAGACATTTGAGACATTTATTTACGAATTAGGTCTTTTATATTATGATTCTTTGCATTGGATGAATTGTATGGCTTTTGCACCATAAACTGCGCACTGTCACACATTGTCTTACTGAATGACACATTGGCCTTGTGTAATAGTACAATGAAGTGTCACAATATGTATTTGTTGTCTTTGTTTACTGTCAGCACTGTATTCTTGCTCTTGATCTAATGAAATAAATGGAGCCCATTCCAAATGGTCAATGATGTAGATTTTTTTGGTGTCTTTTAGTGATGGGAAGTGTTGGGGACTCTTTTCAAAGATTCGGCTCTTTTGGCTCGGCT
>NW_015645521.1:27252-42546 GCF_001515625.1 Sinocyclocheilus rhinocerous
ATATGTAAGTTGCAAGTCATGGTTATCTTAGAATAAGAATAGACCCAAAAAAATCAACATCAGTGCCTATTTGGAATGGGCTCCATTTATTTCATTAGATCAAGAGCAAGAATACAGTGCTGACAGTAAACAAAGACAACAAATACATATTGTGACACTTCATTGTACTATTACACAAGGCCAATGTGTCATTCAGTAAGACAATGTGTGACAGTGCGCAGTTTATGGTGCAAAAGCCATACAATTCATCCAATGCAAAGAATCATAATATAAAAGACCTAATTCGTAAATCTCAGTAAAAAATGTCTCATCTTTGTCCTCCTCATGTGCTAAACATCAGTAATGTGCATGCTCATCTTGCTAATAGTACAGTACAGGATTCATGTTGATCTTTCCCTGGTGCATCACCCTCAGTTGTGCATGAAGTGCCTGCAGCAATACAGTCCATGCAGTCTCTTCTAATGCAGCTTTCAGCCTGCCCTTCATCTAACTGAATGTCATTAATATGACTAAATGTTCATGTCTTAATTAAAACAATCATGGTAATTATATGTGTTGTTTACAAAATTAAATGGTGTATTTACCAAACACCATCCTTAATATAGAATATTCACCATATTTATTATCCAACACCATGTACAATACTTTACTAGGATACAGCGTAAAGACAGATAAAGTAGCATATTAACACAAATTATATTCAAGTGAAATAAAAATGGGTTATGTTAAAACCATGTTATTTTAATCAGATGAAGCCACCCAAATGCACGCATGGTGAAATGTCTTGAGCACCAAAGAATCACATCCAGTTTCCTGCCAATCTTCAGAGCTCTCCTGGTTTTCTTCAAATCCATGTCCCTATCATAATCTTCTTCCATGTCATAAACAATTTGCAATTGTTATCCAGCACAACAGGACAATTGATGAAAATTGGACATGTGACCAATTCAAATCAAATCACTTTATTATCACAATATACATATGTCTTTTGTTCATCAGTTGTACTGTAGGGTGCTGGATAACAATTGCAAATTGTTTATGACATGGAAGAAGGTTATGATAGGGACATGGATTTGAAGAAAACCAGGAGAGCTCTGAAGATGAGCAGGAAACTGGATGCCATTCTTTGGTGCTCAAGACATTTCACCATGCGTGCATTTGGGTTGCTTCATCTGATTAAAATAATATGGTTTTAACATAACCCATTTTTATTTCACTTGAATATCATTTGCCTTAATATGCTACTTTATCTGTCTTTACGCTGTATCCTAGTAACGTATTGTACATGGTGTTGGATAATAAAGTATGGTGAATATTCTGTATTAGGGATGGTGTTTGGTAAATACACCATTTAATTTTTTCACCATAAACTGCACACTGTCACACATTGTCTTCCTGAATGACACATTGGCCTTGTGTAATAGTAATACACCATTTAATTTTGTAAACAATACATATAATTACCATGATTGTTATAATTAAGACATGAACATTTAGTCATATTAATGACATTCAGTTAGATGAAGGGTAGGCTGAAAGCTGCATTAGAATAGACTGCATGGACTATATTGCTGCAGGCACTTCATGCACAACTGAGGGTGATGAACCAGGGAAAGATCAACATGAATCCTGTTCTGTATTATAATGAAGATGATCATCACATTACTGATGTTTAGCACCTGAGGAAAAAAAGATGAGACACTTTTACAGAGATTTACGAATTAGGTCTTTTATATTATGATTCTTTGCATTGCATTTTTCACCATAAACTGCACAACAAAATAAAATTGAGATAGGATGGTAAACAAGTAAGGAAGCGCTCAGGTGGAGGAACTAGAACCATTGATATCGGTGAACTCACCATTCTCCTGGCCAGGGACCCCCCTTTGACAAGAGGTCGGCTGATACGTTGTCCTCTCCCGGCAAGTGCAGCCCTCAGGAACACCCCTCGAACATGTGCCCATAACAGGAGATCCCGGGCCTTCCTGTGTAGGGATATTGAACGTATTCCGCCCAGGTGATTTATGTATGACACAACTGTTGTGCTGTCTGAACGAACAATCACCTGCTTCTCCTGAATCTGAGGAAGAAAATGGATCAAGGCCTGAAATACTGCCTCCAACTCCAAGAGGTTTATGTGTGCTCCTATCCACGAGGCATCCCATTTTCCCTGTACTGGATTGGCTCGCCAGACAAGCACCCCAAGCTGCCTGTGAGGCATCTGTTGTTATGGTCTCCCTTGAACATAACGGTCCCAGCTTGACTCCCTCCTTCAGGCCTGGCGTTGAGAGCCACCACTTGACAGCTAGAAGAAAATCCAGGTCTCTTGGAATCAATCGCTGTCCATTCTTGAATGGACTCACTTTGTACTTTGCTAACCATCGCTGTAATGGGCACGTGTGAAGCAACCCCAATGGCACCACCTGACTGAAAGACTCTGCCTGTCGTGTCCTACAAAAAGACTGCCGGATTGGTCTTATGGGTGCCCCCTTGGGCAGCAGACCGGCACTGACCTACGAAGGCCTGGTTTGATCATTCTGCCCGAGCCTAATTACTTCTCCCAACTGATGTGCATTGCCCACGAGTAGCTGGTGCTCTAACCACTGTGACAATGACTGCCATGCAATCTTGATCTAACAAATGTAGCGAATCAGCTCATGGGGAAATATGAATAATTAATCATAACTAGTTATAATTAATTATAAATATTTAGATCCGCTGTAGATATTTACTTGACCTCTCAGGGTCAACTGTCTGTCAATTCTAAGAACGTTAATTTCCTGGTTAAGGGAAATTAGCTTGAGATAGCCATACCTGATGGCGTACTTGAAACATATTGGCCATGGATTGCCCCAGGGCTTGGGCATGCGCGCTCAGCTGCTCTGGAAATCACTGCTTTATCTGAAGGGTCCAGTGCAATAGCCTCTGAGGCCTCAGAAGCACCATTCCCTGTTTCTTACTCAGAGATGTCCTCTGGTTCTGAAGGCACATAAATTTCATCCCTACCAAACACTCCAGACGCTGCCACTGAAAGCTCATCAGGGTGGCGGCATGGACGTTTTGATAATGGCACCCCCAAGTCTTGAGGTTCATTGCTGAGCCTCTAACAAAGTATTCAGGGTCTCCAGCATACCTTGCATTTGCTTCTGAAGCTGACCCCTTCTACATGCTTGCGTTTACGAGCTTGTTTAGGTCTGACACCTTCCTCCTGAGGATCCCGTTCAGACCGAAGTGGCTCTTTGCCTGCAGGCATCTCAGAGGGTAAACCAGTGGTGTTCTCCTCTTGCATCATAAAACAAGGAAACTTAAATCAATTATCCCATCTGTCTCCCATGCTGTGATCACAAACCTGTATTTATAGACCGTGATTGCAAGCGTGATTAGGGCGTGGGTAATTTGATATACCGTTTCCTGACAGCTCATCCTTAGCGAGGCTGACCCATACTGTGGCGTGTTGACTGAGATGAAATAGAACTGTCTTTGTGCATTGCATATAAGAACTTGTTTCAAATGCATGAAACGTTTTCAATAAGTGCAAGCATTAGTACTAATACTGCATGCATGAACTAACTCTCGCTGGGAAAGAAGCTTTACAGCATATGCATGCATGGAATTGCTTAGGAAAACGAACATAAGCTGATTATAGAAGCTCTGACATATTGTTGTTATGCATGAAACAACTTTTAGAACTGTCTTTGTGCATTGCATATAAGAACTCATTTCAGATGCGTCAAAAATTTTCAGTAAGTGCAAGCATGAGTCGTTATACTGCATGCATGAACTAACTCTCGCTGGGAAAGAAGCTTTAGAACATATCGTGCATGGTATTGCTTGGAAACACTGCAAATAAGAAGTCATTTCAAATGCATGAAACATTTTCTGTTAGTGCAAGCTTTACTTCAACTATTACTGCATGCATAAACTAACTGTAACTTTCATAAGTCCCTGTCAAGTGTGTATCTGGTGAGCACAACAAGACGAGAGAACTTGGGACCCTGGAGTAGATGTCAGGTCCAAATTGTAAAAACGGACAAAAGTGTGCGGAGATAAGGCCTTGGAGGATATACTTGACCTCAGCCTCAGAGTGCCACGGAGGAAACGTGTAACTAACTCTTCCCAATGACTGACGATCTAGAAGGGCGTGGTAAGCAACTATGGCCACCACGCATACCTTCAGAGTGGAGGGAGATAACCCTGCGGAGAAGTGCTCTTGCAGAAACTCTAGAAATTTACCAGCTGGGCAGTTGACTGGGTCTTGCAGTCGCTGTCCACACCAAGAAGTGAAAAGTTTCCACTTCAAGGCATACAGTTACCTCGTGGCGGGAGCTCTGGACAGGAGTATGGTCTCAACAACCTCAGTTGAGAGACCGGATGCT
This sequence comes from Sinocyclocheilus rhinocerous, assembly GCF_001515625.1. Taxonomy (NCBI): domain Eukaryota; kingdom Metazoa; phylum Chordata; class Actinopteri; order Cypriniformes; family Cyprinidae; genus Sinocyclocheilus; species Sinocyclocheilus rhinocerous. The sequence continues at coordinate 31,629 of NW_015645521.1, forward strand.
AGGAGCTGTGCCTCCTCAGGGGCCACGCCCACAGTTTCCATAACTCCAGATGGGGGTGAAGGATCGGACACAAGTAGATCTACTTCCGCCTGGACGAAATGCATCCATAGGATCTCCACCACCTCTGGGTGGAGCCTCCATTCCCCTGGCCTCAGCCCCTGTCTCGACAGGATGTCTGCTCCCTGATTGAGGTGCCCAGGGATGTAGACTTCTCTGATTGAGAGGAGCTTTCCCTGAGTCCACAGGAGGATCTGGTGCGCCAGCCTGTAAAGGGGGCGCCAGCGCAGACCCACCTGCCGGTTGATGTAGGAGACCACCGATGTGTTGTCTGTGTGGACAAGCACATGATGTCCTCTTAGGTCTGGAAGGAAGTGTTTTAGAGCTCAAAACACGGCCAGCATCTCCAGGCAGTTTATGTGCCACGTGAGATGATGACCTTCCCACAGAGCGGCCACTCATGACCACTTCCCATCCCATGAAGGAGGCGTCCGTCGTTAGCGTTACGCAACGTCAAGGAGCCCCCAATATTGGAACCAAGGTTTCTTCCACATGTCTAAGGCATGTAAGCATCGCAGCGTGACCTTGATTGTGCGAAGTGGGTTCCCCCTCATGGAAAAACCCTTGGTCCTGAGCCACCACTGCAAGGGATTCATGTACAGCAGGCCAAAAGGTATCACATTGGACGCAGCTGCCATCAGACCCAACAATCTCTGAAACTGTTTGAAAGTGAGTGACTGGACTTCTCTCACTCCCCTCACGGCTGTGAGAATCGCTTTGATACGAGCAGAAGACTGTGCCTGCATCGTTGTCGATTTCCACACCACGCCCAGATAACTGGTCCTCTGTAGTGGAGAAAACACACTTTTCTTAGTGTTGAGCCTTAACCCCAGCACTTTCATATGGGTGAGGACGACATCTCGATGCCGAGCCGCCAACTGCTCTGATTGAGCTAGTATCAACCAATCGTCGATGTAGTTGAGGATGTCCTGGAGTCGCAGCGGAGCCAGAGCAGCATCCACACACTTGGTGAAAGTGCGGGGTGAGAGTGACAGGCCAAACAGAACAACCCGATACTGGTATGCTTCGCCCCAGAAAGCAAACCTCAGGAACCTTCTGTGTTCCTTCCTGTTCCAATACCAGAGCCTGCAAGATGCCTACTAATGTAGGAATGACCCCCGTTGAAGCGAGGTGGACTAGAACCGAACCGAAGTCTGTAACCGCTCTCTACAGTGTGCAGGACCCATTGTGAGACATTTGGCAGAAGTTTCCACGTTGTCAGAAAGTCTACTAAGGGAACCAGTCTCCCGAGACTGGGAAATTCGCTCGTCGGAGCTTACTGAGCCCTGAAGCACTGGGGGTGGCAGGGGTATCAGTGAAGCTCCCTGAGGGCACTGAGGAGGATCGGGCACTCTGCATCCGCATTCTGTTTAGAAGACCCCGACCGAGAGTGCCTGCTCTCTCTGGGTCGTGTTTCTGGGTCATTCTGTATCTACTGTGCCGCTGAAGAGGCCAGAAGTTAGCGGGGCATCCAGCAGGAAGAATATGTCCTTATCTTGTAGCCCAGACAGATTCAACCACAGGTGCTGCTCCGTGCCCACCAATGCTGCCATTGAACAGCCGATGGCTGTGGCGATTTCTTTGGTGGCCCGAAACGACAGGTCAGTGGCCCGACGTAGTTCGGCGACTATGTCGGATTCCTCTTTCTTCCTTTCATCCAGGTCTAAAGCTGCTAAAGCAGGTCGGCCTGGTACGCCTGCAACACCTGTGGTGGCAAGTCCACAGTCTCCTCCGTGTCGACGCTCATCACATCAACCTCCTCAGAGGAAGACAGATGAAGCATCTGGCTCTCTCTCCGGGGGGAAGAAAAAGCAAGGCGGGCTTCCGATCCCTCCCTGAGAGGGAGCCGTAGATCTAGCGTGTGAGGACTGAGATATGGACGAGCCCGTCTCGGATCCCTCTGCTAAATCCACTTGCGATCCCCACAATTTAAGTCTCGCTAAAAACGAAGTTTTATGGCATATGCATGCATGGTGTTGCTTAGGAACACTAACATACCAACATGCCCATCACATGCCCCTCTCTCTCTCTCTCAGAAGTTATGTCAGAAAGCTGCTAGTATTAACAGGGAACTTGAACTCGAAGCTCAATGCTGAACTTGAAGAAGTTGCCAGGGAAGCTGAAGTCCTTCAAAGCTTCAACATTTCACAGGTAATGTTGAAGACATTTAGTTATAACTGATTTACTTTAATTAATTTATCCTTACTTTATGTGTTAATGACCTTGCTTATAGTCCTTCCTTTCAAATATTTTGTTCACAGATCATTTCTAACTTCTAACCCTAAATTAGCACGCCTACCGGCAGCAGGGGATATGCTTCAGAAACTTTCGCCTAAATGCATTGTGGGTTTCTTTTAATATGCTTGCTATTTACGTTTTAAACTGTTTGTGTTTTAAACTCTCCAAGCAGTTCAAAATGTTTTATTACTAAAAACATATGGATTTTAGATGACTTCAAGACACGTACAGGTAGGATTTCCACCCGTCTCGTAAAGTAGTCGATCGTCCCATGTTTATGAGTGAAATTATGTGGTGTTTCACATCGATACTGGACACTGTTTGTCCCATTCAACCTGTTTCACGTTCAGATAATAATAGATCATTCAATCGGACCCTGCCAGCATTATAAAGTTAGTTTTCATTGTGATATTCATCTGAAATTCGCCTGTGGTGGAAAGGGATCATGTAACATCCACGCATTTACCATGTTTTTACCATAGTAACATACCCTCCACTGGATGTAGAATGAGCAGCATTAAACTACATTTTGGCATTTTATAATACTAATGTGGATATTTTGGTGAAAGTAACTCAAAAGTAGTGTAACGCATTACAATTCAGAGACAGTAATATTGTAACGTAACTAATTACTTTCAAAAGACAGTAACTAGTAATATATAATGTATTACATATTGGAAGTAACTTGCCCAACTCTGGCCAGAACTGAACCCAAACAGTGCCATAACCCAACCCAGAGTGAGCCAAATAATAAAAACAGTTTGCTATCTGGGATGTCGTTCAACCATGTCATGTATAATAAAACCTCAGTAACCACAACAGATATCATGTATCTCCCGTTGTAACTGTAGTTTTAATTTGCTATTTGTAGTTAAAGTACGGTACCATGCTTTTACCACAGTAACTGTGTTTATTGTGTACTCTTTAGTTAAAGCACAGTAACACAACACTTACCATGGTTTTAACACAGTAACTGTGTATACTGTGTACAATTTGTAAAGCACAGTAACACCACAATTACAATGATTTTACAATAGCTGTGTTTTTACTGTGTACTATTTGTAGCATCAGGGAAGCTGAAGTCCTTCAAAGGTTCAACACTTCACAGGTAATGTTGAAGTTATTAGTTCAATATTAATATTAATTTCTTATTAATATAGCTTGAAGATACAACTTTTTCTTTCCTCTCATTTAGTTAAACTTAAACACAAAATTCTGCCTTTCTCTGCCTGTTTCTCTTCATCTTAGTCCTTTACTCCCTCCACTCACTCACACATTCCCTTTTGCTCTGTTGTAAGGTAGAAACAGAGCGGTTGCATGATGGCCTTTTTTCAGTTTTGTCAACTGAACGGCTACTAGTGAGGCTCAGCAAGTTCTTGTCATGATCAGCCCTCTCCAAGTAAGGTTTGTAGAAAATTGTAATCAATATTTATTCATCAAATCCTCTAACCTGAATCTTTTGTTGAATTAACTTAATTATGTCTTATTTCATATGTTTAACCAGCATTAGTAATTAAACATGGAGACATATTTTTGTTTTACAGCTGAAGAGCAAAAACACAAAGAAAATCAGTCCTGTTGGGGAATGAGCATGGCCATCTTGTGCCCAAACAGAAAACACTGAAAAGGTGCACATTCCCAGTGGTATGTCTTTATTATGTCTGTATTCAAGCAATGCAGTAGTACAGAATTTGATGTTGATCTCTATTCAAGTCAGCCATTATCATTTTTCACATATACATCTTTTTATAGCTCCTAGAATGAGCAAATCAGCTGTGCATCATTTCTGGAATTTGGGCAGGAAATGACTGAATATGGTCAGTACTGCCACCTGCACTTGTATTCGCCAAAACTATTTTTCTTTTTTACATTGTTTTGTGTGATTATTTTGAAGGAGAATGAAGTCAGTTGATGGAGAAATGAAGAATTAGGCATGTTGTATGTGTAGACTTCAGATGCAAAATCCTCTAATTTCTATCTGAAATTTTCTTCCAAAATTGAGCATTTTTATCAAGTTTCTATGTTTAGATTCAGTTATTTCACTTAAATGGCAATAAACTGGTCCTTTTCATTGCCATTAAAGTAAAATAACAGAACGCAAACATAGGAACCTGATAAAAATGCTAATTTTAGAAGAATATTTCAGATGGAATTTAGAGGCTTTTGCATCTGAAGTCTTCATATGTACTAAGAGTTTTCAATACATTACTGATTTGTTATGACTGCTTGTATTATGTTCTTATTTTCTACTTGTACAGAAAGACTGCATCAAGAGGTAGAAGAGGTAGCTGGTACTGAAAGCATTCGTCTTCACACACTTGGTCAGTTTGCATGGTCCAGACTAAAGAGAAGCGGGTCTGAGGCCAGAGATGGTGGAGTCTTTGTTGACGGGGAGTATTCAGTGGCCACCAAGTGCAGCACTGCAGCCTGAAACCACCAGTTATCCGCTGTGAAGACTGCATTCCCAAACAGCTCTGTGACAGCGCAGATGTTACGGCCCATAAAAGAAACTTCACAACTGAGAGCTAGTTGTGGATGGATTTTTTTGGCCCATACCTCAACAACCTTCAACAGGAATCAATGGTATGTCCAGTACAACAATTTTAAATTATAATATCATATATTGTTTGATTTACAACCCCCTAAATAATTTTGTCTCTCCAGGACATCTTTTTTTTTGAGGAAAGCACGGAGGACCGTCAGAGACTCCAGCCACCCGAGCCATGGATTGCTCTCACCTTGGGCAGGAAATGACTGAATATGGTCAGTACTGCCACCTGCACTTGTATTCGCCAAAACTATTTTTCTTTTTTACATTGTTTTGTGTGATTATTTTGAAGGAGAATGAAGTCAGTTGATGGAGAAATGAAGAATTAGGCATGTTGTATGTGTAGACTTCAGATGCAAAATCCTCTAATTTCTATCTGAAATTTTCTTCCAAAATTGAGCATTTTTATCAAGTTTCTATGTTTAGATTCAGTTATTTCACTTAAATGGCAATAAACTGGTCCTTTTCATTGCCATTAAAGTAAAATAACAGAACGCAAACATAGGAACCTGATAAAACTGAAAGACTGCATCAAGCGGTAGAAGAGGTAGCGGGTACTTAAAACATTTGTCTTTACACAGTTGGTTAGTTTGCATGGTGAAAGTGAGGTCTTTGTTGACGGGGAGTATTCAATGGCCACCATGTGCAGCACTGCAGCCTCGGTAGAAGAGGTAGCGGGTACTTAAAACATTTGTCTTTACACAGTTGGTTAGTTTGCATGGTGATGGTGAGGTCTTTGTTGACGGGGAGTATTCAATGGCCACCATGTGCAGCACTGCAGCCTGAAACCACCAGTTATCTGCTGTGAAGACTGTATTCCCAAACAGCTCTGTGACAGCGCAGATGTTGCGGCCCATAAAAGAAACTTCGCAACTGAGCGCTAGTTGTGGAGGGATTTTTTTGGCCCATACCTCCAACAACCTTCAACGGGAATCAATGGTATGTCCAGAACAACAATTCTAAATAATAATATTACATATTGATTATTGATTTACATCACCCTAAATAATTTTGTCTCTCCAGGACATCTACACAAGGTTTTTTTTTTTTTAGGAAAGCACGGAGGACCGTCAGAGACTCCAGCCACCCAATCCATGGATTGCTCTCACTGTCACCACCAGGCAGACGTTATCGCAGAACTACCATCAGACTACGAGACAAGTTCCTTCCACAGGCAATCAGACAATACTGAACTCATACCAGTAACACCACACACACCCCACCAGCCCACCATGCACTGCACTCTATCAGTTACAATGACTGGACTCTGACTCACTATTATTCTGCACCCTGACATTCTGTTTGCACTAATTCTTACCATGCTGCACTGCAAATATATATGTATATGGTGATTGTGTTTATTATTGTTTACATTTCGTGCTCTCTGTATAGTGTAATATTGCACCATATATTATTTTCTACCTGTATTGAGCCCTGATGTATGCTGTGTATATTTTAAAACAAGATACAATAAGTATCGCTTTTTATTTCTCCTCTTTCCTACTACTTGTTTCACTTCTGTTTCAGATTTTTATAACCATTTCTTACTATGTGTCAGTAAGTTGTTGTTATTTTAGCATATGTGTTTGGCTCAGTGTTATTTTTTTTAGGATTACTGATAAACTAATGTAGTTTGATTTGTATTAGTTATCTATTTTAGTTTTAGTCACAGTTGTAGTAATGTTGTCATTTTATGAGTTTTTTATAGAGTTTTAGCTTTTAGTTTTAATTACTTTTTCTTATTTGTAAGTCGCTTTGGATAAAAGCATCTGCTAAATGACTAAAAGTAAAAGTAAAGTAAAACTGTATGTGTTTTAAATATATTCAATACTTGTCATCCATACTGTCATGCTGCAGAGTTTGCACAAAAGCATTTCACCACCTGTATACTTGCGTTTATGGTATTGTGATGATATAGTGATTTGATTTGAATTGGTCACAATGCTGGATAACAATTGCAAATTGTTTATGACATGAAAGAAGATTATGATAGGGACATGGATTTGAAGAAAACCAGGAGAGCTCTGAAGATGAGCAGGAAACTGGATGCAATTCTTTGGTGCTCAAGACATTTCACCATGCGTGCATTTGGGTTGCTTCATCTGATTAAAATAATATGGTTTTAACGTAACCCATTTTTATTTCACTTGAATATTCTTAATATGCTACTTTATCTGTCTTTACGCTGTATCATAGTAAAGTATTGTACATGGTGTTGGATAATAAAGTATGGTGATATTCTATATTAAGGATGGTGTTTGGTAAATACACCATTTAATTTTTTCACCATAAACTGCACACTGTCACACATTGTCTTCCTGAATGACACATTGGCCTTGTGTAATAGTACAATGAAGTGTCAAAATATGTAATTGTTGTCTTCGTTTACTGTCAGCACTGTATTCTTGCTCTTGATCTAATGAAATAAATGGAGCCCATTCCAAATGGTCAATGATGTAGATTTTATTTAGACATTTAGCAGACGCTTTTATCCAAAGCGACTTACAATTGGGGGATTCATAAAGCGATTCTTCTTAAAAGTGGCAAACAGATACAGGAAGTGCTTGTAATACCAAGTTTTTAGACATTGTTCAAATAAGTACCTGCTAGAAAGAGAAGTGATGATTTGGAATCAGCTTTTGCAATCCGCAAGGCTTCTGTGATTGACCGTGGGTTCTTCCAAATTGGTGTCTTTATTCCAAGATAATGGCATGTTTTTGAAAAGACAATCTAAAAAATGTGACAACACAGTTTGTTTGTCCCTTCCATCCTCAGGGGCCCAATAGAGTCCCCTGGAAGAGCAAAAAAATTGAACATTTCAAATGGCTGTAAATCAAAATCTGATTAGTGTGTAAGAGAAAATTGGCAGGACAACTACTTATGCTATGTTTACTAAATAATGTTGGACACAGTTTTCAAACATTCATAGCAAGGTAGTATAAAGGTTTTTTAAAAAGTGCTCTTAGTAAAATACCAAATTTCTGCCTGCCTCTCAAATATGTCATATTTGTTTGCACAATGAACATGCTTAAATATCCCTTTGTTTAAAAAAGATAGTATTTTTATATTAAAAATGTAATTTCATTATTAAATATTTTAAACTACATTACCCATAAGCCTCTGCCATTATATCGATGGAACGTGAAAAACATGGTGCTGTTATTTGTAGTTCAATTAACTATGCTTAGGGTTAGGGTTAGGATCTCTGTAAAGAGGTAATTTCTCACAATATAGCAACACTGCTTTGTTAATTTAAGGTATTACTGACGTAATAATAACAGCAAAACGTACTTTGCAACATTAAGCGTTTGTTAATTTGGGTTAAAAGAATGTCCAATCACAGCGTGTCCTGCGAGTGCCAAGGGAACTTCAAAGCCAATCGCATCCCGGTTGAGCAGAAGCGTCACACTTACTTGTCCATGTATGGTCATTTATGACAGGATCTTCCAGGTTCTTGTGGTGCATGGAAAGATTCAGTTTATATTCCCCCACTAAATATAAAACTAAAACGACAGATTTGCATTGTGGGGTAAACCTGATTCAGCAATAGATTTGTTGATTACAGTTATTTATTTATTTATTCATTTTCAATCAAGGACCTAATATTTCCCATGTATATGTATACATTCTTAATATTAATGTACAATATTTAAGCTCAACATTTTGGCATATACTGTATAAAAATAAATGTATAGTGTATTAAATTTAATCACTTCTGTGTTTTCTGGAAATGTATGTCCAAACTTGCCATTCTTATCTCTGCTAGTTGAACTACAGGAATAAAAAAGTAAAAATAATAATAATAATAATAAATAAATAAATAAATAAATGCACACATTTGTAGTCATTTCCATATCAGTGTTTATTGATATTTCAAACTTTTCAGAGACAAACATAGTGCCAATAACAGCATTCTCTCTCTCTCCAGTTTGTGCCACTATGAAGAAATAAAAACAAAAAAGCAGTTATTATGAAAATAATCAATTATAGTGAAATATAACAACTTAAAAAAATGTCTGATTGATAAAGTACACACAGAAATATGTAACAGAAAACCCCTTTAAAACAACATTGGCTAATATAAAAAAAAAATAAAACATTTAAAATGGTTAATTTGTTAACAGAGAATGTTATAAGATGCCAAATAATATTTTTACAAACCAGGAGTTGCAAGGCTCCAGTTGAAAATATATTCCTTTCTTCCCTTTAAAGAACAAAAAGGCAAAAAATGATTAAGAACAATATTTCACATTACCATTAAAACTATATCTCCTGTAACCATTGTTCACTTTTGTTGTGAATAAATGCAAGACAAATTAAATATGTTAATAAATATATATATATATATATATATATATATATATATATATAAAAACATAATATGCAATTCAATCGCATTAAGTTGATGCAATTAATTAAACAATGTTACAAAAAGGAAACATTTTATCATTTTTACATTACCATTTTGAATTATTTGGCATGTAGAATACAGTAGATGGGATGGTGATAGTGACAGGAGTGTTCACAGTAGAGATGGGAGTATTGATTAGAGGAGAAATTAATACAAGTAGATACTAAATTAATACTAAGACTGGAAGTTAGCAGTAAAGGGTTGAGAGCAGATGTACCATAGGAGACATGATGACATACAAGATATAGTGAAGAGATGGTGGAGGAGGACTAAGTATTCTGTGAGAATTCCTGCAAGACATAAAAAAAGAGAATTTATCACATGATGAACAATTAAAACATTGACAACCAATGGCAGACAACAACATAACTGGTTAATTGAGCTAAGAAGAGGATTGAATTCATACTTGAGGTGTTTATTGGACTAATGCCCCCCACTTTTGTTTTAAACATATTGTCTACTGTTGTTTTCTCTGTGTATTTTCTTTTTTTTTAATGTAATTTTTAGTTGTTTTTTATTCTGTTCTGTAATTATATGTTGGATAGTTATATGTGAGATGTGCGTGAATATATGTGTTTTGTGGTTTTAATATGTTTAAAGGGGTCCTATTATGCTTTTTCACTTTTTCAACTTTAGTTCGTCTGTAATGTTGATTGAGCATAAAAAAGATCTGCAAAGTTACAAAGCTCAAAGTCCAATTCAAAAGGAGATGTTTTATTTAACAGAAATCACTTTTCAAAAACTACAACGAACGACTCGTTTGGACTACAGCGCATATTTTCCAGGATTTGTGATATCACAAAGATCGACGAATGGGAGGAGAGCTGGTTGAGCTGCACTAGAGAAGGCAACGAGAGTTGTCACTATGTTGGAGACAAGCTAGCTTTCCCAAGGCAGACGAACTTAAGAGTGGTTACAATCATCTGGGTTTAAATCACGCTCAAATTGATTTGATATTGATGCAATTTTTTCACCGAAGCTCGCAGGGCTATGATAAGGGGCATGACATTTCCCGACCAGGCGCTGAGTGGTGCCAATCACAGCACACACTCGCCCAGCTAACCAATCACAGGACATTTCTTATTTCCTTCAATTGATACAGGAATTATTCGAGCCATTCATGCCAGACTGTAGCCTGTTCTAGTAAACCCCGAAAACAAAACAAGACTTTGTAAGAGAGAATAATAGGCCTTTGAGCTCTAACATATTCTTGTCATGCATGAAACTTCTAATTGTTTAGAACTGACTTTGTGCATTGCACATATGAACTCGTTTCAAATGCATGAAACGTTCCGGGAAGCGCAAGGATTAGTTGTTATACTTGCTTGGCATACACTTGCTTGGCATAAAAGCTCTAACGTATTCTCGTTATGCATGAAACGTTAAACTATTTAGAACTTTCATTGTGCATTGGATATAAGAACTCGTTTCAAATGCATGAAATGTTTTCAGTACGTGCAAGCATTAGTCATTACAGAATATGAATGCATGCTATTGCATTAAACGTTTTCTGTAAGTGCGAGCATTAGTCGTCACACTGTATGCATGAATTAACTCGCGCTGGGAAAGAAGCTTTACAGCATATCATGCATTGTATTGCTTGGAAACTGTCTATATGTATTGCAAAAAAGAAGTCGTATCTTTTTAAATGCATGAAATATTTT
>NW_015645522.1:0-13046 GCF_001515625.1 Sinocyclocheilus rhinocerous
AATATTAAATCAAAAAACGAATGATCGAATGATACACGGATTCTTAATAACTCTCTCTTTTTATTACATTGTACTACGTTCGGCGCTGGATCTCTCCTCCGCCGGAAAGTCGCGCGAGGCGTTCGGGAAAATTCGAAAAATTAAAAAAAAAACTTTTCCGACACGCGACCGCAGGAACAGATATGAGCGAGTAGAATGGCTGTGAGAATGAAGTAGATGTTATAAATTGGGTGCATTTATTATTTTGACAATTCACTGTGTATTTTTTAAAGTAACGGCGGTTAAAGTTTTTCTTTGTCATCATTCAGTGTAATATACATTTTTGTTTGGAGTTCTTTTAAAACGTCACGTGATACATGCTACTTTTCTCACCATATGACAGGATGGACCAATCACAACCACTTACGATTAAGAGATAAGGCTGGATCATTTTATAAAAAAATACTTAGGCATATTTCCATTACAGACACATGCAACAATTCTTGAAATTAAAATTTAAATGGTTAAGATTTGTATCTTACAAGTGCCTCCAAAAACAGAAAGAAGAAAAAATAGCCGGAGATGTGAATGGTGTAGACGGAAGATTAGGCTTCTGGACCTCAAAGCGCCTCCTGGAGGAAGAACCGTTTCATGTCGTACGAGAAACAAATGTTTAGCTCGGAACATTCGCCGCGATACATCCGAGGCAGCACATGTCAGGGACTCGTGCAACATCGGCAAATCCAACGTCTCGGTCAATTTAGTCTGTACATTTTAGCCTGGGGGCTCTACCCAAGCAACAACAACCGCACGGTGTTATTTTTGCACAAACAAGTTATATTTGTAATAAAATATATAAATAAATTACATAACATTTAATTACATTTCATGTATTGGGATTTTTTTTTAATCAAGGGGCAATATTTGGCCCCTGAAATTTATTTTCAGTGGTAATTGTTTTAATTACATGAGCCAATAAGCCTAGAAAAAATATTTAAGAATAAAATCACTTAAAAAAAAAAAAAAAACATTTTAAAAATGCATGAAAGTTCCAAATCATAGCATATGTTTTTAGAAATATATAAACACCTACTTTGCTATAAAGAATGCATAAAATTTTATTTAGGGGTACATGAAATGCTAGATTTTTTTTTTTGTAAATAAATTCTATATGGAAAGAAACATCAGTTCACCACTACAAGAGACACTTTTATTATAAATGTTTGTCAAGGACACATTGGTGATGATTGTGCATAAATCGACAATCCTTTGGCTTTGCAACCCACACACACCTCTTTAAAAAAAAACAACAACAAAAGAAACGGCTAATTAAATACTATTTTACCTCAAATCCATCAACTGTCAGTGTATAAAAGCAGACCAGACTAATTAAACATTTTAAAAAGTCTGGATGAGTAACTACATGATCTCTTTCTGAAGTGTAAATCTGAAGCAAATGACGAAAGTAAAATCCATCAGTCTCTTGTGATTTCCTAAAACCTGAAAAACAATGACTGCTCATATAAGCAAAGAAAAATGAATTAAAACCTCATATCATGCTGCTCTGTCAGGGTAATAGTCTAGTTATTCATGTTACTGCTTAATGAATAATGTTTGCAAGATTAGGTACTGGTGATTCTGGAAAGCAGTGATTGTTGTTGAAAAGTGCACATCCAGTTCTTCGGTCCCTTTAAAGCATTGTGTGCACTTTAACAATTATTAGTGCCAGGGCCGTTTCTAGCCAATTTGACGCCCTAGGCGAAATCCCTATTGCCCCCCCCACAAATTATATATATATATATATATAATTCTTTTCAGACACCAGTTGCTTGTCACATTCAAATTGGTTGTCATAGTAACGACACTAATTTGTGGAGATTCAGTGCATTGAGTTCCACAAATCTGAATGCATTATTTGTAAATTGACTGTTAAGATAATGATATTACAGATACTAAATTGTGCAAAATGTTTGTGTTGCCACTAGATGCCTGTATAGCCCTATGTAACAATCCCTAGTGGCGAAGACATTGCACATAATTTACACATAAATCACACATAAATAAATTTTATTACATTTTGATTTGGATACTATATACTCAGGGTGACCGTGCCACTCTTTATCACAACCCTGCTAAAAGTGCCAGTACGTGCGCTCATTGGCGCCCCTTCAGCTGGTGGCGCCCTAGGCGACCGCCTAGCTCGCCTATGCCTAGAAACGGCCCTGATTAGTGCTATAATTGGCTATTCTCAATCTCTAAAGCTGAAGAAAGCCTGAAGCAAACACTTCCATCATACTGACTCACAAGCAAACGGATGTTCTCGGCTCACAGCACCAAAAATAGTTAAAGGAACAGCTCACCCAATAAATAAGAGTTTACTCATCTGAATTTATCATTTACACACCACTGTGTCACTCAAATCAGTGGATTTTATCTTAACAAAAATGAAGAAAAATGTGTTATCCCAAATCAATAAAAGCTGCAGTGACCAAAGATGTTAATGTACACTATCAATCAAACGTTTGGCATCATTAGGATTTTTTTTTAATGTTTCTGAAAAAGTCTCTTCTGTTCACCAAGAGTGCATTTATTTGATAAAAAATGCAGTAAAAACAAGTGAAATTAAATATTACAATTTACAGTGTTTTCTATTTGAATATATTTTGAAATGTAATTTATTCCTGTGATCAAAGCTGAATTTTCAGCATCATTACTCCAGTCTTCAGTGTCCTTCAGAAATCATTCTAATATGCTGATTTTCTGCACAAGAAACATTTCTTATGCTACATTAAATTGATGAAAACTGACAGTAAAGACATTTATAATGTTACAAAAAATTTTGAACATTTTTTTTTCTATTCATCAAAGAATCTTGGGGGGGGGGGGGGGTTTTCAACAATAATTACAAGAAATGTTTCTTGAGCACCAATTCAGCATATTAGAACGATTTCTTTTTTCCCCCTGAAAGTAATGAAAATTCCCACCACAGCGTAATTTCCACCACAGCTAAAATTATGCGTTAATTAACATTCTTTGATGGAAATTACACTTTTGTCTTGCTAATAGCAATTTAAAAAAGTGTCTTAAATACCTAATATTTTCATGCATTTTGAATAATTCAACAAAATTATGCAGCCTGAATGGAAAAAGTTTTACACTAAAAATAAAAAAAAATAGTTCTCTATATTTTCACACATCATGTCGACTGGAGTAATGATGCTGAAAATTCAGCGTTGCATTACAGAAATAAATTGCATTTTAACATATCAAATTGAAAACAGCTATTTTAAATAGAAATAACATTTCACAATATTACGGTTTTTGATCAAATAAATGCAGCCTTGGACAAGACTTTTCAAAAACAGTAAAAATCCAAATTATTCCAAACTTTTGACCAGTATTGTAAATAATGAGAGGGTGAACCATCCCTTTAACCGAGTCGTTCCTGTGAGACACTGCGTTTAGTTTAGTGTTTCACAGTCCCGCTTAACAGATTGAACACTGTCCTGCTTTGTTTCTTCTCATCTTTACTCTTTGCCTTCCTCCAGCTCCACCAGACACAACTCCAGATTTCTTCTCCTGTCAGGATGGATGTTATCTCTCATTTTTTTGTTGATGTATTTGACCACTTCCTCTGTGCCTTTGGCTTTGGGGTGGTAGTGACCGAGCAGGTATCCGCGCAGGTTATCCTCAGTTCCTGGAGTCACCAATCCGACCAGGAACCGCAGGAACATGTCCAGATGACCATTCGGAGACGCCAGCGCGCGGTCGATGGCAGGACGGTACAGTTCAATCACAGGCCGATCCTTATTTGGACCCTGAAACCAAGACATTTTGCTTGGTTCGATCACATTTTTACCATGTTTCCGAAACGCCACATAGGCATACATGGCGGCCATGTACTCTTGAACGGTAATGTGAACAAACTTAAAGACCCAAGTATGAATGTCTTCGTTCTTTCGTTTGACCTCAGTGGTTAATTCATCGCGACTGCGCAAATCTTCATAGGTCAGGTTGACAGAGGTCAAATCTTCCACCGTAAACCAGTCCCGACCTTCTTGTATCATCCTATATGACATTTTCCCCATCATGTAAATAAACCTGTTATCTTCATCCCTCCACTTTTGATCCTCAACGTTGCAGCCGCGGTACTTCTCGAACGAGCGGTTCATCTGCACGATGATCAACTGCGAAAAAAACGCCGTGATGCCAGGTGGGTGTTTGCCGTACTCGGGATCTCGAAAGCCTCGTTCGAAGATGAACGCCACCATCCAGCTGAAGAGAGGAAGGTGGCAGATGATCTCAAGGGCTTTGGAGCGTTTCATGTGGTTATAAACCTTCCTACCGAGCTCAGGATCGGTGGTCCTCTTGGTAAAATATTCTTCCTTCTTTTCATCCGTGAATCCTCTTAACTCTACATACCTGTCGATTAGCTGCGGAGGAATTCGGTGGGCGGCAGTGACGTGGCTGGTGATCCAAACTCGGGCGTTCGGAAGCAACGTGCCTTTTATTAAGCTGGTGAGAAGGGCGTCTAATGGCGCTTTCGTCCTTTAAATATTATATAAGACACACATTTATCCCATTACTGATAATTAATAACCTAATTATTTAATGTGTATCAGAATACACCTCCCAATTTTTTTCTTACAAAAGGCAGTTCGTTTTCTTAACCACATGGGTTTATCACAGGCAACATGTAAATTATCTTGGCAACATAATGATTTTATCATGACAACTGACATGTTCCTTTTCAAATTGTGCAAGAAACTCAATGAGCATTTTATGGTCAAATATAAGTGATTTAATACATTGTAGTAGGTCAAACATCAAATGTAAATGGAGACCAAATCTGTCGAGCTCCAAAAAAAAAAAAAAAAAACGCAGCACAACTGTTTTCTATATTGATGATAATCAAAAATGTTTCTTGAGCAGCAAATAAGCATATTAGAATGATTTCTGAAGGATCATATGACACTGAAGACTGGAGTAATGATGCTGAAAATTCAGCTTTGCATCATCTATAAATTATTTTATTCCAGCCTAGATGAGCTAAAGAGACTAGAAACTATTTTATTTTTGCTGAAACTGACTAAGCTTTTATAACATAATTCAAACATTTTAAACATGAGGGAAAAAAAGACTTTAAATCTTCTAAATATTGTCATCAACATTTCTAACCTAACATTCATAGGATAAAAAAAAATAAAAATTACAAAAAAATTAAATATTATATAAGACACACATTTATCCCATTATTGATAATTAATAACCTAATTATTTAATGTGTATCAGAATACACCTCCCAATTTTTTTCTTACAAAAGGCAGTTCGTTTTCTTAACCACATGGGTTTATCACAGGCAACATGTAAATTATCTTGGCAACATAATGATTTTATCATGACAATTGACATGTTCCTTTTCAAATTGTGCAAGAAACTCAATGAGCATTTTATGGTCAAATATAAGTGATTTAATACATTGTAGTAGGTCAAACATCAAATGTAAATGGAGACCAAGTCTGTCAAGCTCCAAAAAAAAAAAAAGAAAAAAAAAAAAAGTTGAATCCCGATGAATTTTTTTGTGAAGTGTGATGCTGCTTTACCTCTTCTACAGGTCTTCCTTAGGTATTCGGCCAGATTGTCCTTTCCGACATTTTGGATGGCTCGTATGGTCAGATGCAGAGCTTCTCCCAGCCCGCAGACCTCGATCATTTTATCAGCCAGATCCAGCGGGTCATTAAGATCCGCAATCCTTGAGTAGTTCTTCCTGAATCTGCAGTGAGTACTCAGGGAGCGCTTAAAATAGGCGATCTCCTCCGGATGGAGCTGGGAAAGACACTCCACCATTTGCTGAATGAGACAGAAAGACAAAAAAAAACATGAAGGATCCTGTATCAAACACGGGTTTATATAGAAATAACCCTTTGGCCACCTTGCTCTCTAAAATGACATGTAAATGGCCTCAAAATGAACAAGATGAAAAACCTGTTGTACACAACTACATGCCTTTTGTCGTCTGATTGATAGTTTAGACATTTTATTAGAAAGTCTTAAGGTCATTGCACATCGAGTCCGAAATTTTCATTCGAAATTTTCGCACGTTAAAAAAATAAACACGACCTCACGTTTACACACTGGCTCCGAAACTTCCGTCCATCGTAAAATTCGGATCAGGTTCAATTTTCTGCATTTTCGCATCCGTAGCAAGCAATTTGATAGGAAAGGATGACTAATACGAAAAAAAAAAAAAAAAAAACGCATTTCGGTCTCTGTGTGCAAGGACCTTTAGTTTAACTGTACAAATGTCCAGTTTCAGCTTGTCTTTTTGCTGTGAAATCTTAACTGATTTTTATGAAGTAAATGTAAGAATAACTTTAATACTGTTAATATTTCAAGATGAACACTTACCGGACTGATTTGGTTTACTTGATCATACATAACTTTTTTGTAAAATCATGTTGAATTATGAGTATCAAATACAGGGATTAAAGTTCCGTCGCTATGACGGATTTCCATCAGTTCATAAAGACAGTCACTTGCTTCATTCCTGAATGATTCAGCCGTTCGAACGAATCCATTGAAAGAATGATTCAATGATAAAATCAGTAACTTGCCGCCACCTGCTGGCGGATTTAGTTTCATTTTTAGCGTATCATTTCAGTTATTTGAATCATATTTCTGTATTCAAAATGTTATAATTTAAAACCTTAATCTCCATATGAATTTAATTGCACTTATGCTACCTCTGAGCCTCATTAAACGTCTGAAAATGTACCTACAAGCCACTTTTGTGTTCTTCTGTGCCACCTCTGTAGTACAAATTTATTTATTAATACTAATTTCATATGATTGGTAACTTATGTCTTATTCTACATAGTGTTTTAAATAGAAATTTTAAAAAGACTATAAACATAAATTTTTGAATTTGACAGATGAAAATGATGCCATTACAAAGGTAAAAAGAAAATACTCCTGTAAGTCACTTTAAGGAGTCAAATGTAGTTGGCTATTGCTACAAATATACCCCAGCGACTTAAGACTGCTTTTGTGGTCCAGGGTCACATTTGTTTGTTCAGGTCTCAATCATCATTGTATTGCACTGCATTATGCGTTTAGAAACTAAACAGATCCTTAAAATCATAAAGCTAAACATTTAAATATCATCTTACTAAGACATATTTTTGGGAAATAGTGGCAACTGATATTAATTTTTTGTAAGTGGTCTGCTATATTGCGCAGTCTCTGGCGAATCAGAGCGGTGAAGCCTGACCCTGAAAATACACATGCATGATGTAAACAAATTAACCAAGACTGGAATGATGCAAAAATTTCAGCTCTGCATCACAAGAATAAATTACACTTTAAATTATATTCAGAACAAAACTGTTATTTTAAATTCACATTTTTGAAATGTAAAACATTTTACAATATTGCTTTAACTATATTTTCGATTAAATAAATGCAGGCTTGGTGAGCATAAAATAGAATAGCGGCAAGACCCTTTTGGGGTAGGGGCATGTTTGTTTTGGTGATTTCAAATATCAACATTGGCTACCAGAAATCACTTACTCTGCCTTTAAAGTAATTTGTAGTTTTGTCATGATTGACAATTTGTCAAGCATGTCATATCCAATCTGATTTATCATTATTATGACACTCCCAATTCTTTTTTTTGTGTGTGTAGTTGTATATTACCATACCTTGTTGCTGGTAGTTTGAGCTTCTAATCTGATTTATCATTATTATTATGACACTCCCAATTCTTTTTTTTGTGTGTGTAGTTGTATATTACCATACCTTGTTGCTGGTAGTTTGAGCAGATGTTCTTCAAATTCATCATCCTCTTCACCTTCATGATCATCACTATGCATGGAGCCATAACTGCTGGACGGTCGGTCCATCATGATCCTTAAAATAAAGTTAACAGCGACATTAAAACAGAAACAAAGTAACAGCAGCGGAAACAAGCATGCGTCTACTCTGAAGACCTTTCAACAAATGGAAACTCGTCCAAGCAGTCCCTGCACAAAACTCAAAAACAGACATTTTGCATTGCTAACCAACACCTGTAATTCTGAGGCCAAAATTCAAAGAGCACAACTCAAAACGCTCCACTGGATGAAGCGTCGCTGGAATCTAATATGCTTAAAAATCAAAGTAAGCTCTCCATATTCATACCACGAGTGTTCATGCAAGCCTGGACCAACCTGAGCAGGTCATCAAATGTCTAAACCAGCAAACACTCTGCTCTTTTAAATGCATATTGTATTTCAATGCGAAAAACCAAATGATTTCGCTGACAGAAAGAATGATTTTTGATAAAGTGGCTTGATATTTGATCAGTCAGATTATGCGTCTCCTCACAATAACCCCAATCCTTATGATCTTCTAACACTTTCTCATATTTCCAATTCCCAAAAAACAGAGGAACATATATGTTTGCTGGTTTTAAATGGAGTGATACAAACAAAATTTGCACCAAAATGATTCTAGAACGTGAGAACGATGTTGAATTATATACTTCAGGAATACAGAAACAAATAAAAAGTATATCAACTAGTCGACTACTCAAAACATCTGTCCTGACAGATGCAAACCTGAACTATTACACCACGGTTACACGAGTATTTATTAATATACTGTGTCACTTAGTACCTGCTACAGTTACTATTTACAACGCGTGTATTCTTTCTAGTTGTTGTTTTGCATTTAATTATTTTGATTTTAGGACATTCTTAGTTTCTTTAATTTGCTCTGCACACCCGGTCTGGCTGGAGTCTCAAATAACCAAACTAACCTGGTTTAGCAGAACTAAGGAAAACAGGCCGGTTAATCAAGAAAAAAAACCGTCAAACCCTCAAGACACTTACCGATCCACTTCAGAATCACTATCGTCCCTAAAATTACTCATGATGGTTATAAACTCCTTACAAACCAATTACAGCACAGCTTCTACCTAAGAAACAGAAAAAATGTCGATTACAATCTTTTATCGCATAACAAGGAAATTCGTGGCCTGAAAAAAATATTTGAGCTATCAATATCTTAAGCGACAAAAACTTACCCAAAACATTTAGGAAGCGCTCTAGCGTTAAACTGGCTTTATTTAAAGTCGGTTCGATGAATGTAGTTTTTAAAAAACAAAACAAAACAAAAAAAAGCCTAAAACGTCCACAGAAATGTCATCCGTTGGAGCCACGGCCTGACTGACTGCTCTTCCGCGTTTCCGGTCACGCCGGTGACGTCATTTTTACTTTCGGTTTCTGGGAAAAGACGGCGCAAAATTGTAACGCATTTTATTTCTCCAATGTTTTTTTGTTTTTTTTAAACAGGATTTGCAACAACAACAAAAAAAAGGATACATTTCTGGTTTATTTATCGTAATAAAGCCTTGCATAAATGTACATTTTGCAGCATGAGTGTGATCAACCTTACTGTGGAAAAAAAATAGTTTGCAATGTATACGTATGCATGAAAATGCACGATAAAGTAATAAATATATAAAAATAAATCCAAAGAAAAAAAAAAAATCTAAAACTAAATGTATAAATGAAAAAGTAAATAAAAATATATTAAAGGAAGGAAAGGAAAAAAAGAAATGGGAAAACTGAATGCATCTGTAAAACATTATCTTCATAGAAACTAAATAACCTCTGCTTTTTTTTTTTTTTTAAATGATGGTACTCTACTGGAGTATGAAGAATTTATGACTTTGATTAAAAAAAATCTAAAACTAAATGTATAAATGAAAAAGTAAATAAAAATATATTAAAGGAAGGAAGGAAAGGAAAAAAAAGAAATGGGAAAACTGAATGCATCTGTAAAACATTATCTTCATAGAAACTAAATAACCTCTGCTTTTTTTTTTCTTTTTTTTTTTTTAAATGATGGTCAACAGTAAATACGAAACATTCAAACACACTACTACAAAGTACATTACAAAAATCTTTTATTTTTAATACATTATTCCAAAACACACCTTCAATCAATTTACACAGTGAACAGAAAACAAACTAACAAATTATAGATAAAAATAAATCCAGGTTTTGTCCACAAATGATCCTGGACGAGAAAGAAATCACCTGTGGAGAATGAAATGAGTTTTAAAAAATTCATGAAACAATATTAAAGTGTATTGCCACATAACAAGCAGATACATACAGTCAGGAAAGATGATCAGTCCGTCTACTGCTCTCCCTAAACACACACAAAACACTAATTTAACCTAGAAATTGTGCACCATGCATTAGTCTAATACTACTCAAATAAACTCCCAGCTCAAGTGAAGTTTGGTTCATGATTACAGCAATTTGTTATCGACACCAGGAGAGGGTCATGCTGTTTGTACCTTTTTTGGAGACTTGTTGCGAGGACATTTTCTCAGTGAGAGCGGCGATCTGCTGTTAGCGGCGCTCATCGCAGGCTGCAGGGCACGACTGCCCACTGTGGGAGACTTACAGGCTTCCTTACGGTGCTTCAGGCCTCGCTGCAGCAAACTACCTCTTTGGCGTTTTGGTGTGTTAACAATGGTGAACATAACAGACTGCCTTCGCTTAGGCTAGAGATGAAAAAGAGTAGGGCAGAAAAATTGTGCATGCATGTATATAGACGGACATAAAACGTATATAAACTACCTTACCTCAGCATTTGAAAGTCTGTTAGCATGCCTGCTCTTAAGCATCACGGTCCGAGAGATGCAGCTCACCAACTTCTTTGCCTCACCTGTGCCAATGTACTGCTGCTAAAGGATTGCACAATTACACTTAACTCAAAATAGATGAAATATCTATTTCTTAAAAAGGAACAGTTTATTGAATCATTAGACAGAACACGTATTGAGAAATAAGTCTGCATGTGTTTTTTTGTTGAGAATCATATTTGATTGATCAGGGTTGTTGTTGTTCTTGTTGTGTTGTACCTCAGGTATGTTCAGGTCATGCAGCAGGGATCCAGGCTGTCTGAGAGTCTGTGGTGTGTGTGAATGCTGGGATTCATGCAAGTGTAAAGCTGCACGGCGAATGCTCTCTGCCGGGTCACCCATCCGTAGGTCCTCATCCGTTAAAGTGAATGAGGGAAGTCCCACAGTGGTCTACAGAAGTAGACGAAGAGAGTTTTTTTTTTTTTAACAGTTACATATGTATTGGAAGTTACCTACATTAGAACATTATAATTGTAAGGAGCCCAATGGATGTTTCCAGTTATTAACATCATAAATTGAACAAAGCTATAAAAAAAAAAATAAAAAAAAAAAAAGTTAAAAAAGTTTCAATAAGATTCTTTAAATCCTGTTTATTAACTCTGTATCTTTGAGATACTTAAATAATATGTGAAACATTTCTATAGTCACATCTTTATTTAACAATTTCTGAAGTGAGATCTGATTTATTTCTATATGAAGTGCTTCTGTAAGTTGTACTCTTTCGTTGTCATATCCTTTACATTTTATTAAAATATGTTCAACTGTTTCAGGAAGATCACATTTACCACAAAGTCCAGACTCATGTTTTCCTATTATAAATAATGATTGATTAAGTGCAGTGTGTCCAATTCTAAGGCGAGATATTATGCCGTCTTCCTTTCTATTCCCAAAAATTCTCCTCTCATTTCCAACTGTTTTTTGAATATTATATAAATGCCGTCCTTTATTCTCACCATCCCATTTACTTTGCCATATATCTTTTAATGCTTTTTTAATTAGCCCTTTTATTTCTAATTTACTCATTGGAACATTAAATTCTATGTCTGGATGTTTTAATGTTTTTTTCGCTATTTGATCCACCACTTCATTACCTTCTATCCCTATATGTGCAGGAATCCATACAAAAGAGATAATGGTTTTTGTTTGTATTCTGAACAAACTTTGTAAAATGTCTGATAAAATGTCTTGTCTAGTTGAAGATTTACCACTCATTAAACTTGATAGTGCTGAATAGGAGTCTGAACATATGACTACTTCAGGTATATTAATGTCTTCAACCCACTGAAGAGCCAATAATATGGCAATCATTTCTGTTGTATAAACTGATAGGTGATTAGATGTTCTTTTTGCTATTCTATACCTGAACCTTGGAACATATATTGCTGCTGCTGTGCGTCCTGTTTCAGGATCTTTAGATCCATCTGTATATATATGAGTTACTGATATATATTTCTGATCTAAATATTTCTGTACTATTGAATCTTTAGATTCTTGTCTGTTTTTATCATTTATACTCACTAAAACCTGAAGGTCAACTGCAGGCATTGGGAATAACCATGGAGGTGTTACTGGCAACACAACAGTATTGCAAACATCACAATTACTTATTCCAATTTGATGTGCCTCATTATTTGCTTTCCATCCAAAACTATTTATATTTATGTATTCATGTTCCCAACAGTTTTCTAATACTTTTTTAACTGGATGTATTTCTGAATGCCCTTTTACAGTAGCCCAATATACCAGTTTCAGCTTCAACCTGCGAAGCTCCAGTGGCATCTCATTCATTTCAACCTGTAAAGCTGATACAGGAGAAGTTTTAAATGCTCCACAGCATAATCGCAATGTCTGGTTTTGTATTTTATTCACCTTATCTAACAGAGATGCTGAAGCTGTTCCATAAATCATACTCCCATAGTCTAATGTAGACCTTATAAGTGCACAGTATATTCTTTTTAGAGACTGTCTATCAGCTCCCCAATCTATTCCTGCCAAACACCTCAGTACATTTATTCCTCTTTTACATTTATCTACTATCTGTTGAATGTGTTTTGCAAATGTTATCTTTGAATCCAACCAAATACCTAAAAATGCATAATATTACTTTGTCATTAAATAAACAGCTACACACAAAAAAAAAAAAATCAAATGCAAAATGTGTTTTAAAAAAAGTGGATATATT
Source organism: Sinocyclocheilus rhinocerous (assembly GCF_001515625.1). Taxonomy (NCBI): domain Eukaryota; kingdom Metazoa; phylum Chordata; class Actinopteri; order Cypriniformes; family Cyprinidae; genus Sinocyclocheilus; species Sinocyclocheilus rhinocerous. The sequence continues at coordinate 12,861 of NW_015645522.1, forward strand.
ACCAATAAATAAAGAAATAAAATATAAATGAACAATTAAATACATTACAAGATTCAGTGGACCCACAGAACCCAGTTTGAAAAAAAAAAAAAGCCTACAAATGAGTAATTTAAAATGATATTTTTCAAAATAAATATTGCCCTCCACCCATTTCTCCCAAAAAAAAAAAAAAAAAAAAAAAAAAAA
>NW_015645522.1:14389-70713 GCF_001515625.1 Sinocyclocheilus rhinocerous
AAGTTCCCCCTAAGTTTGAAAGAAAGGTGAACTATGTTATATAGATCGTTCAAGCAAAAAAGTAAAATAAAATAAAATTTTCATAAAACTAGGTTTAAAGCAATTTTTTCCCTTTTCACATTTTCTCTCAAATTCAGTGGACCCTCAGACCCAAGAAAAAAAAAAAAATCTATAGAATTGTTGAATAAAATCGTTTTTGTTTTCTTTGCGCACAAAAAGTATTCTTGTAGCTTTATAAAGTTACGGTTGAACCCGATGCCACATGGACTATTTTAACGAGGTCCTTACTGCGCTTCTGTGCCTTGATCGTGGTGGTACCCTTGCTGTCTATGGGAGGGTCAGAAAGCTCTCCATTTTCAACAAAAATATCTTAATTTGTGTTCTGAAGATGAACGAGGGTCTTACGGGTTTGGAACGACATGAGGGTGAGTAATTAATGACAGAATTTTCACTTTTGGGTGAACTATCCCTTTAAGTGTTTATTGTAAAATGGGAGTGATCAGGTCCAGTGTCTGAAAAAAAATAGTGGTTTAATTTAGTGAAAAAACATTGGAAATATGAAAAATGTGAATCACAAAACAGGCCAGACTCAAACCTGTATTTCAGTAAAACCAAAGCATACAGATGCTGGCAGGTACGCTTACCCTGGACTCTAGAGGGTAGCTGCTCTTCAGGTGAGGCAGACAGGCTTTGTTTCGCACCTGTAGTTCTGCGACACGCATCCAGTCATCTGCAGTATGCTCTGGTTTATCCTCCACTCCGATACCAGGCAGATCATGTGCATTAGCATTAAATGAATAGTTTAGCTCAAAGTTCAAGCTCTCATTGCTGGTGTCCTGCTGTGTTTCCCTGCATCTCACATCCTCAGTGTCATCGGTCATCTTCCTCCGCTCTTGCAGATGCCTTTCAGCGACGGCCAACTAAAACAAACACAGTTGCACATGAAACTACACTGAAACCTCAAAAAGACAGCAGGATTCAGTGTAAACCAACCCGAGCCTCCAAGCTTTTGACTCTGGCCTTCGCCTGGTCTCGTTCCGCCTGAAGATCTTCGACTTCTCTCCTGCTGGCCTGCAGGGAGTTCACAAGAGATTTGTTCATCTCCCGTGCCTCCTTGTTTTTACCACTGTAATGCTGTAATTGTGTGAACATGATCTTCAGCTTCTCCAGGAGCTCCTCATTCTGCTGCTTCCATTGTCGAGCCATGTTTTTAAGAGCAAGAATGGAGCTGTTTTGCTTTTCCACCTTCAGCTCCAGCTGAGCTCGCAGCCTCTGGGATCTCAGCTGTTGATTCTTCATTTCAGCTTTAAGAGAACTTATTTGAGCGTCTCTCTCGGAGGCAAGAGCAGAAATTTCGGTATGATGTTCCCTCACAGTCCTCTCGAGCTCCTGAGCTTTTTCTCTTAGCACTGTTTGATGGCAAAGCTCCCGTTTAAGCTCAGATTCCTTCACCTCGGCCAGCTGATTCTGAAGAGACGTCAATTTTTCCTTCAACACACCATGCTGTGCCTCTAAAACAGACATTTCTTGTTGTTTCTGCACTCCATTTTCACTGTAACAGCAGATCTGCTCTTTAAGAGACGTTACCTCCGCTAACAGAACCAGCATTTCTTCTTGTTTTTCTGAAGCATTTGAAGCAGCAGAGTCAAGCTCTTGCTGAAGTTTCTTAACAGTGTCCTCATGCACTTGGCAATTTGATTTGATCACTTCTTTTAATTCAATATTTTGTTCCTTCACAAGCTTCAGCTCATGGTCTACAGAGTCATACTTGTTCCTCAAATTTGTGATTTCTTCATCTTTTAGGGAAATCTGTTCGGACAAATCCAGAATCTGAGTTAGGAAGCTCTCGATTTTGGTCAAAGCCTGAAAAGAGATAAGGTTATCAAAATTAGTGGTTTTTATTTATTATATTATTATATTATTATTGCATACTAGCAATTTATAGTGTCAACATAATGACGAGAAATTCAATAGACACTTCAAAATATTTAAATCATGTTACAAAATGTTGTTAAATTAAAAAAAACTATATTTTAAAACAAACCGTTTAAATGCATTTTTTCAATTCAATATTCTTTTTGAAAAAAAAAAATAGACACTTCAAATGGTTTAATTTGTTAAAAAATAAAACAAAAAACATTTTAAACCATTAAACAAATGTCGAAAAAAATAGACATTTAAACCTGTTTATTTAAGTCATATTATAAAATGTAGTTAAAATAAAAACAAATGAAAACCTTTAACAACAATTTAAAACATGAAATAAATAAAAAGGATTCAATTTTAAAATAAATTAAATTCATGTTTTACAATAAAAAAAATAAATAAAAAAAAACTTTAAAAAATAATTAAAATAACGTACTTTTTTTTTTTTTAAGCATGAACTAAAAGTTTTAAATGTCTATCAATTTCAAATCTATTGTCCATTTAAAAACAGATTTCAGTTTTATTTTATTTCATTGATAACTGATTCCTTCAAATTTTTTTTTTTTTTTTTAATCCACTCACCTCAATGCTGGTTCCCAGAACCACTCCTTTTTCCTGTGATTGAGCTTTCTGTAGTTCATCCTCCAGAACAGAGATCTTTCCCTGAAGTATCTGGGCCTGCTCACTCAGACTCTCCTGCAAGAGAATAACAGGAGGAGGAGATGAACAGTAAAGCATTCACAGAATGAATGGCGCTTCACTAGTCTTCAAAATTACCCATCGAGTGATGGGCTCGTTTAACTCCAGAAACTTGTTACTGCTCTTCCACTCAGCTTGTGCAGATTCATGAGCCAGTGTGAGTTTGGCAACATCCCCCTCAGCTCTCGCCAGCGGAGCGAAGGCATTTCGCACCTGATGGGCCCAGTGTGAAAGAGGAATTGGTTTTAAACAGGTTAGCAAAACAAAGGAGAAAAAAAAAAAAAAAAAAATTGTATCTCACCTGAGCAGCAAAAGTTTGCTTCTCCTTTGTTAGTACATCAATCACTTTCTTTTTCTGAGTGTTTTCGGTTTTCAAGTCTTGGCATTGTTTTATAACCTCATGCACTCTGCGGATAAGACTGTACAGGAGAAATTTTTTTTTTTTTTAAATAAATTACTGGAAACCCAAATTTGACCTTTAGTGCACCTCACCTCTCGTTCTTCTCCTGTAGCTCCAGCAATGCGGCATTATGGTCCTTCTCCAGCTCTCCTTGTTCCCGCAGCATTCGCTCCACCCTGTGCTGTAACTGCGAAATCACACCCTCTGTGTGCAAAAGAGAGAGAAATTCAACTAACATCATATCAGAGCACGACAGTTTCTCTCACTCACTCAAGGCAGAATAAAGGAAACCTTTCTCTAAATTGATGCCGATCTGATTGGTCAGTTCTTTCTCCAGCTCGTCTCTCACGTCTCCCTCACGTGCCAATACTTTCCGGAGTCTCTTCAACAACTGTGGCGTGCTCATAACATCCTTCACTGAAGAGCTGGGGATCAAATATGAGAGCGTGTTATACTGCAATCTGCCATTCAGTCACAGTCAGTATGTGAACCCACTGATCATTGGCATGAATTGGCCATTTAATTTTCTCTGTTAAAATCGTAGGGCAGAAAAGTGGAAGGGGAAAAAGTTAACTGGTAACATAATGTGTTAAGAATGGGACTCAAAGATTTGAAAAGAACTATTTTCTCTGATGGCCCAGTCAGGCAAGTAGTTCTGTTTTTTTTATGTCCTGCCAACGTTTTTCTCTGGAACCACAAAAGAATGATCCATTTTCATTTTAATTGACTACGTATCTTTATATGTGAATGTAAATGTGTCATTTTTGTCAGTTTCTTCTATAATGAAAACCAAATAATGAATAAAAAGATTTTTGTAAAAATCTTTAAAAATTTAAATTTACAATAAGCTGGATATTATATAGTTATAATGCATCTCAAATATAGAAATAATTATCTTCCGTTCACTAAGGCTGAATTTTTTTTACCAAAAATACAGTAAGATCAGTAATATTGTGAAATCTTTTAACAATTTAAAATGTTTTCTATGTGATTATATTTTCAAATGTAATTTATTCCTGTGATCAAAGCTGAATTTTCAGCATCCAGTCTTCAGTATCACATGATCCTTCACAAATCATTCTAATATGCTGATTTGCTGCCCAAGAAACATTTCTGATGATCAATGTTGATATTTTAGTGGAAACTGATACATTATATTTTTTTAGGATTCACTAATGAATAGAAAATTCAAAAGAACAGCATTTATTTGAAATTAAAACTTCTTTTCTGTCACTTTTGATTCATTTAATGCATCCTTGATAAATAAAAGTTTTTTTTCTTTTTTTTCTTTCTGACCCCAAGCTTTTGAGTGGTAGTATATACACTATAACAGGACCTACCTGACTGAACTGCAGGCCACCGTGAAATGCTCTTGAAACTGAACTCTGGGAGGGTTTTGGACTTGGCTGAAGATCGGGGACTCGTCATCAGTGTACAAAGGTGAGCAGCAGCTGTTCTCGCTGCTGGAGGTGGAGAAAGTCATGACAGCTAGAGAGTGAGACAGAAAGAAGATCAATAGACCTGCAAGCATGGAATATAAACATTAACATCACTCGTTTATTTGTTCACTTTAACACAATGTCAGCATCCAAGGCTTTAACGTCCAATTTTAAAACGGAATTATTAAAAACTACTTTTACGTTAGTGTATAAGCAGAGAAACACTATTTCTTCAAAAGACTTGCATCAACTCAAAAAGGTGTTTTACAGGCAGTAAATTAACAAATATGATCATGTGGCTGCTTACAGGCTTTGGTGAGAAATCCATCTAGGCCTTCGTCTAAGGACAGATCATCAGCATCATCTTCTACAAAGTGAAACATGGATGCGATCATCAACTGACACAGAAACACAGAGAGAGAGAGAGAGAGAGAGAGAGAGAGAGAGAATCAGAAAATGCACAGACGTCACAGAACTGTCGGTCAGTACTGAACACTCACCCCTGTCTTTGTGTCCAAAGGCACCATGTTGTATGTTTTAAAACCACAATAACAAAGAACAAGGACCACCTGTACACACGAACAGTTTTTAAAAAAAATTTTTTTTTTTTTTTACAAACACAACACTAACATTGCACATTCAAATTTATTTTTTCCAATGTGGAAAATAATTTTAAAAAATTTGTTTTAAAAACACATTCTCCAAGTTTCATGTTTTTGGGGGAAAAAATGTTTTTCTAAATAATTTAATATCTTGAATACATGCAAGTAATTCTTATTTTGAAAAGGTTTCCAAATAAAGGTAAATGAATTTAAATGTCAAAAAGGCTTCTTGTGATTAAACCATAAATTAATCTAATATTTAAGAAACTTTGACTTGTGAGACACAGTTATGAGGATCTTTCCATGTCATTTCATGGTTTTCTTGTTAACAAAATGACTTCCTTCTGGCATTACCAAGCAAACTTTGATTTGGAGGTTTTTGCAAACATTAAGGTTTTTTTTATTTTATTATTATTTATTTCTTTTTTTCCATGGTTTTAAATAAATAAATAAAAAAACGTAATCATTGAATCATTTTTTTAAGTTCTTAAAAAAAAGAAAAAAAAAAGTAAATGAATAATAAATCTAATTTTCAAAGGTTTATACAACCTTTAGACTAAATCTCAAAAACAAATGCTTGCATGTGTGTTTTTTGTTGGGAATAATACGTTATACAACAGGTTTTTATGGCTCATGTAGTATGATATAGTGAGAATATGCAGCTCATACTCAATTTTTCTAAAAACAAAAAGTATGGATAATCATGTAAACCTAGTGTTCATCTTGAAATATCAGTAACAATACAAAGTTATTCATACGCTTACTTCATAAAAATCAGTAAATATTTCACAGCAGAAAGACATGAACCAAAAAGAAAAAAACAAAAAAAAAAACTTAGAGGACAGAAGGCGTGATTTGTAAGCAACAGTTGTTGTTTTTTTCAGCAAATCTTGTAGATAATTTAGAAGACTTTCTAGGGTCAAAGTATTATTTACATTAGCAGATACCAGCATAAATGGTGTCACATCACTGACCGCACCTTGGCAAGCTGAAGCTCCAGCTCGACTCCCTGACTGATTTTCTGTAACATGAGGGAGGCCTGTCTCGGGCTGAACTGGAAGTCAGCTGCATGTAGAAGGAAATAAAGGTAAACAGCAGTTTCTCCCGATGCCTCTACAGGAACCAGCATCACTCTGTGTGGCGTCCAGGACTACAGCACTGCTCGGCTCAGCAGCCACACTGGGACCAAACCACGACCCACTCTGACCCGGAATCGAACCTCCAACCTTCTCACCTGCAGTCTAACTCCTTAACCACTGACCCACTGTTACTCAGGACTGGTTTGGCCAGTCTGGAGTTGATACTCACCCTGTAGCATACTGAAGATCATTTCCATCACATTAGGAAATGGTGACACCAGCAAACCATCACAGAAAGCTTTCCCCTGCCTACAAACAAAGACACACATTAACCACTACATTTGAGTACAAATGAGGAACATCACAAGGAATTTGTTGTGGTGCCAACAATATTCACAGTACATATTTACATTTAGCACAGGCTTTTATCCAAAGCGACTTAAAAATGAACACCACCACCAAGTTTAGTAAAACTAGACTAGTAAACAAGTTAAAGCGAGTGAAATGCAGAAAGGAGAAACTTTTTAATAAACCACAAATGAGTGAAACTTTTTCCAGTGGCCTCCATTCAGTTTTTACGACTGCCATTTAAAAAAAAAAAAAAAAAAGTTTTCATTAAAGAGTTACAAGCAATTAACCGAACTAGCAAGCTAAAATTTAAAAATCACAGCCATGCGAACTTTGATTTGAAGAAAAAAAATTGAAAATCAAAAGGTGACTGTAAGTCACAGCTTCAATGAGGGAGAGAACTACAATCCAGTAAGGCATTGCGATTAACAATCAAATTAAACCAATGTTTTTGAACAAAAAAGTAATGTCGGTAATATATACACACAATATAAATATATACATATGCTTGTCAAGTACTTAGAAAGAATAGGGATACTGTCACTATTACGTCAATCGCAAGCCTTTATGTGGGCAATCAAAGAACCATGGGAAATGTAGTTTTAACTGTGCTGTTAAATATGATTTTAAAAGTTGAAAATGCAGGCTTATGGCTTCAACAAAAGCATATGCCATCGATTAACAACGGTAGGTCTGTCTTTAACAGTTTATAAGTTAGTTAAGTCAATTCTCCTATGGAGAAATAGAATGGGATTTTTAATTTTACACCCTCATGCATATGTAGTGTGACACATTCACTACATAGTAAATGTATGGTGGTATTGTAGGTGGAAGAGTGAATGAAAATGGACATTACCAGAAATTACACACTTTGGAGAGAGAGAGAGAGAGATATATATATATATATATATTCATCTCGTTCTGAATTATGAAGTTAAGTACTTCATATCTGACCTGCCCAATCTGAATGTGACGCATTGTTATTCAAAAGTCAGAAACACTGCGGGAATTGAAAAAATAAGTTAAGAAAAGGCATTTCTATCATAACCATCACAACATCACAGCTCACACTCTGTAGGCAAACTTAAGGAGTCGATAGCCGTCCATCATCTGGATAATTTTGGTAAAGGACTCCTCGGGATAAACACTGTTGATCTGTCAGAAGAACATCAGTCACTATAAACGTCTGTTTAAACGTAATGGTAGGCTACAAAACATTAAAAGATGGCAGAGTCGACTTACCCATAACAACAGCGCTGCCTCCTTCTCCTCATTCAACTGCATGATGGACACTTAAAATAGATAATGATGACACAGAAAGTGGATTTAGAAGGATACATACATTTGTGACCCTTTACCACAAAACCAGTCATAAGGGTCATTTTTTAAAATTGAGATTTGAATAAGCAAGCTTTCCATTGATGTATGGTTTGTTAGGATAGGACAATATTTGGCCGAGATACAACTATTTGAAAATCTGGAATCTGAGGGTGCAAAAAAATTTATAAATACATTTGAGAAAATCACCTTTAAGGTTGTTCAAATGAAGTTAATCAAATTAAGTTTTGATATATTTAAAGTAGGAAATTTACAAAATATCTTCATGGAACATGATCTTTACTTAATATTCTAATGATTTTTGGCATAAAAGAAAAATCGATCATTTTGACCAATACAACGTATTGTTGGCTATTGCTACAAATACGTATACCCGTGCTAATTATGACTGCTTTTGTGGTCCAGGGTCAGATTCATAATTTTATCATTGTAAAAAAACAACAACAGTAAAACACACACTCAGAATCTGATTCAAATGCACAGCTGGCAGAAATCAAGACGACACATCAAATCAAGAGCCATTAATCTGACATGTCAGCCAGTGTTGCCAAGTCCGCAGTTTTCCCGCGTCATTGGGCTACCTTAACACTGTTGCCGCGGGTTGAAGCAAGCGACCCCAATAACCTGATATTTACCCCCTGGAGTGCGAATTAAATTTTACCAGGGGAACCCCGCCAAAAAAACGTGTATTTTACCCCCGGAACGCGATTTTTACCGGGGAACCCCCGTCGAAACGAGATTGAGCTAGTTTTGAGCTTTGTTGTGAAAACCTGGCAACCCTGATATCAGCACCTCCTCAGCGTTCTCTTAAAATGAACATCAGTCGATAAAGCAAGCAATATCTGAACTACTAGGCACAAACAAATACTGAATATTAATAACAGCAATTGTAACGTGAAAAAAACTAAACTATTATCAACCGGTACAATAATGTTAGTTATTTAAAGACTCTTTACCACTTTAAAACGTGAAACGCGAACTTATGAGTTTCAAACATACATATCTATGGTTTCAAACACTTAAAGCGAGCGCGAGCAGATAGTTTGGTTAATCTTCGATCAATAACAGTAGGCATAATTATATAAATTAAAGAACGAGAGATGTTTACCGTAATCTTATGATTAAACAACAGACCTGTGCAGTAGTCTTGTCACCTACAACACCTCATCAACAATGATAATAAACGATGCAACACGCGTTCATTAGTAATTTATATATAGCATGACGTAATACTTCTTCCTCTATGTTCATTGGCTATTATAAATTACGCGACCAATGGAAACACTCCTTTTCCCGAAACGTCATTTTAAAAATAATAAGTAATATAAAGTTTATAAATTCTTAGAATAAATGTTTATAAATAAACCCGTAAAAATCAAGAAACATAAATCACAGACAGTATCCTTATCCTTGGGAATGGTTGGGAGTCACAATGTTTTTCTATCATATATTTTAGTAGTTATAAATTAGAAAAGGTTATCATTCGAAAGCTTGAACACTCAAAATTCATCATCTGAAAACCTTATTAGAATTGAATTCTAAGTTTAAGTTCTTAAACTATGCAAATGTTTCTAATATTAGCATCCCTGTAATAATAATAATACTGCATACATGTGTAGTCTGCTTGTTCATATACAATAATTGGTTACCGGACTATACACTTCAGTTTGAATGCAATCCTCTGATAATCAAGAGCTTGACTGTTAAAAGAACATTAACAGGTAGTTTATCACATCGGAAAACAAATGACAACTCAAATTTCATAAATTCAGATTATGAATCCCAGTAGGAATACTTTTTATTGAACACCTGGTTGTCTGAAGATTTCACACAATCAGCAATTTGATATCTTTTGGTTTTGTTGCATTTCTAGTACGGAACACGTTTACAGTCTCTCATAATCTGCTCAGCTTGTTAACTCATATTGAACACATTTCACATCAATTCTATTAACAAGTTTTATCTGACTGGTACATGCATTATCTCAATTTTCCTGGCAAAAGCTGAAAAATCTTAAAAGATTTTTCTCAAATATTGATGTCTTTAATTGTTCACATTTTAATATACAAGCAGAGTTCTTCAACCTCCAAAATATATCTTGCAGCTGTAAATTTAAATTACACGTTTTAAAAAGGTAAAAAATTATACATCTCATTATATAGCTAATTTATTCTTTATTAAACTCGAATAGCTTTAATTTGATAAAAACAATACATTTCTAAAGCACTGAACATTAAACAGAACTGCGAAAACCACTGTTTCCAAACTTTGCAAACACTCTTAGTGTATATTAACTTTCAATAGAATCTTATCTGCATTCATAAATAAACTGCTTCTATTTAGCAACAGCTGAAAAACCGGTCAAAGATTTGATATAAAAGACTTTATTACAGAACAAGGAATACACTTAAATATTATACAGCCGGTTACATAAACAGGACAGTAATTAAGACCACTGCATCCCATAATAATAAAATAACTTATTTGAAGAGAAAAGAAAAACAAAAAAAGAAAAGGACAGATGGTTTTGGAGTTAAAAATCCTCAAATTTACACCTTAATCCTGATCTTCACCTGAGGAGAGGAAGGAGGAGGAGTCAGGAGATTATTCAATGCATTAAAATACATATGAGAATGAAAGTTAGAAATTACAATTGAAATAGGATGACAAATCACATTTTGAAAGTGAGACACTAGATGTTACTCTAGAATAGATCTGGAGTTACACCAACATCAGAAATGCAGTGAGACCACCACCAAACCTACACAGAACTCAACTGTGATTTTTTTTCTATATCATGTATATTGTTCTACATAGCCTATATTTGCATGTATATCAGTGGACATGACCACTATGTTAATCACATGCAAAAAAAGACAAAAACACACACACAAAAAAAAAACCTGAGCAAACAAATACATGGAGAAACTCAAGTATAGACACACCGCAAAAGGTGAGTTTAGATGTTTACATTTGCTGAGCAATTACTATAGAAATTAACTGATGTGCAGCCATGTAACAACAACTTCAAATGTGGTTAATTTGGTTGGAACTGATCTAATATTTATAATATAATATTACATTTTTATGCAAATACTTAAAAACAAAAGACTAAGCATTATAAGGCCGATGCCAGACTTTTGTGAAACTATTTGCTTCAGTTGAAAAAATTAAGTACATTTAATTTATAGGGTTTTGCATTGAATGTATTATCCAAAAATTACCATAAAAATGTCCTTTTTGCAAAATTTCATGAAATAAAATTAGGTCACACTGGCCACCAAACTCACAAAGCCACAGTTCATTTTAGTGAACTGAATAGTTCACCCAAATATTTGCTGGAAATGTACTCCCTTTCATGCCATTCAAGATGTAGATGAGTTTATTTCTTCATCAGACTTGGAGAAATGCAGCATTTATGATGGACTTGCTCAGCAGTGGATGGGTGCCGTCAGAATGAGAGTCTAAACAGCTGATAAAAACATCACAATAATCCACAAGTAACCCACACCACTCCAGTCCATCAGTTAATGTCTTGTGAAGACAAAAGCTGCGTGTTTGTAAGAAACAAATCCATCATTAAGATGTTTTTTTACTTTAAACTTTTTTTCTGGTTATTTCCTCTATCCATAACATTGCTCTCTCTAATGAAAAAGTCATCTTGTCTGACTCGGGAGAGAAATATGCACAGATCAATTCAATTACTGATTTCAAATAAAAGTGGTCCAAAACATTTCTAAGTAAATATTTTGGTAAATTTTAATGTGAGGACAACAGGTGATGGACTTTTTCCACTGGAGGAAGCGTTATTATGGATTATGAATTTGTCCAGAAGTGACCATTTAAAGTTAAAACATCTTGATGGATTTGTTTTGTTTTTTACAAACAAAAAGCTTTTGTCTTCTCCAGATGTTAACTGCTGGACTGGAGTGGTGTGGGTTACTTGTGGATTATTGTGATGTTTTTATCAGCTGTTTGGACTTTCATTCTGACGGCACCCATTCACTGCAGAGCATCCATTGGTGAGCAAGTGATGCAATACTACATTTCTCCAAACCTGATGAAGAAACAAACTCATCTGCATCTTGGAAGGCATGGGAATGAGTAAATCTTCAGGACATTTTCACGTGTGGGTGAACTGTTCCTTTAACACCAGAGGGTGAGTGAAATAATCCCACAGTGGAAAGACACCTGCAGTGTTAAGCATTACTGCCACACATAACAGCAGACACATACAGTTAAATACTTAGGCACAGATTAGCGGCGTGAGTCACTGTGTTTCCTAAACACACACAGCAAATGCTTTTAATACACCTGCAATTTCGAACCACAAATATTGGAATTTAAAGAAATAAAACATAATTTTGAATGCATTATATTTACCATGGCATGTTCTACCATCTGGGACTGCATATCAGATAATAAGTAAAGCCACATGGTTTTGGTTAATGACTACAGAGAGCGTTTTCCTACACAGAAGTGTTTATTTACCTTTTTGGCATTGGAGGATTTGGGGGATTTGTTTCGGGGAGACTTTCTCAGAGTGGAGTTCAGAGGAGACTTTCCGGCCACCGCCGAACGCAGGGCACGACTGGCCACGGCGGGAGATTTGCGGGTGCTGTTACGCAGCTTGTTGAGGCCTCGCTGCAGCCTGCTGTCACCACGACCGTTGTTCTTTGGAGTATTTACAACACTGAACATCACAGACTGCCTTCGCTCGGCCTGCAGATGAAAGAAAGTGAGAGAAAACAATTATTGTTACTCTATGAAATGCACTCTTTAACAACAACATAATTTATTAAAATTGCTCATGCCAAATTTACTAAAATTTAATTTAATGTTAAGTAAGCAAGTTTACTATCAATTAAAGTCTAGGTTAGTAACAACCACAGACGTCTAATAAAAGTATCTCACCGGCGAGTTTGGAGGTCTGTTTTGACTGTTGCCGAACCTGACTTTAGGTGTCATTGGTCGCGGGAAGCAACTTGCCAACTTCTTCGTCTATGAAAACACCATTACTTGTGAACAACAGTTTTACATTTTAGTAACATTTACAGTTTATTAGATTGGTTTAAAGACATTCAGAACCAATTCTGAAATTCTGGTCCTATAAATTTAGCTTTATTTTTTTCCCCCAAATTCTGTTTGTTTGTTTTTTTTCTATTTCAATTTTTCTGGTTTAGTTTTAATGGTTCAATCTGTTCCCAAATACCTTTTTATCTCTCCCAAATTCTGAGATTTTTTTTCCATTTTAATTTTTCTGGATTCTGTTTTAATGGTTTAATTAAACTTTAATAAACAGAAAGCATGTCTAAAAAAATTGAATTCATTGAATTAACTTTTTTTTTTTTTTTTTTATCTTTTATGATAATAGGGTCCTATGTTTTATTTTTCTATAAATCCAGTGTTGTCCATTTAAATTTTTCTGGATTTATAATTTAATACACATTTATCATAAAAAATAGTGTTCATCAAATATTAACCATTTGATTAATCTTTTAAAATTTAGTCAAATGAAAATTTAACAATTTATAATTTTAAAATTCCTTTGGTTAAAATTTTTTTTTTTTTTGCAAACAAATCAAAACAATTAAAAAAAATAGTGTTATTAAGATTATTAAAGGGGTGGTTCGTTGCGATTTCACTTTTTTAACGTTAGTTAAGCTATGAGAAGTGTTAAACATGGACGCGCATACAGTTGCCATACTGTATTATAGCTTTAATCAGGATAAAACCGTATATTAAAAGCTAACAGAAGCAGTAGCATTTACAAATAACAGAGTATCTAAAAGTATGAGACAACAACAAACATAAAACATAGGCCTACCATTAAAAGCCGTGCTTGCACAGGTTCTGCACGATTCTCTTCAATAATATCCTCTGCTTCTCAATCGGGCTCAAACTGATAAGCGATATTAAGGACGCCGTTGTTTACAATGCAACCGGAGCACATGCACCTGAGGTGAGGGGCGGGCCGTTTAGACGTGCACTAGAGGTGGTTTAGCCAATCACAACACACTGGGCTAGCTAACCAATCAGAGCCCATCGCCTATTTCTGAGGGCGGGGCTTCATAAAAGCAGAAAATGATCAGCGCGTTTCTCAGAGAAGGGACAGAGCGGTGTGGAATAAAGGTAAATTATGTGAAATTTTTTTTAAAAAACAAAGCATTAACACGTTAGACTGCACACAATCAAGCCTAGAAAAAAAAACAGTGAACCACCCCTTTAAAACAATTTTTAGAGGATTACTCTAAGTATTACTCTGAGAATTAAAATCTATTGTACAATAGTCATATATGTGTCACATTTTCTTTGTTTTATTTTAAAGGTTGTTGTGAAGAAGTGACTCTCAGAGCCGCTCAATCAACTGGGGTCAATACTTGCCCCTTCATATTTCCTTAAATAAACATTTATTTAGTCTAAACAGGTTTTTTTTTTTCCTCATACCTCAGGTGTGTCTGGGCCTTGCAGTTGAGAGCCGGGGCGTTTGGGAGCCAGCGGGCTGCGTTTATTTTCTGAAGCACGTAGGTTTGAGCTTGTTTTTGTGTGCTGAGCGGACCGGTGAGCAGCAGTGCTGGACCGGATCTGACCCGGCAACATGGTGGCGCGCTGGGGCTGGGAGATGGCAGAGCACTGGCTCGAACTTGGCGCAAGGGAGAAGCGGCGAGTGTTCAGGGACTCCTGGATCTCACATGGCATCATGGATGCACGTCGGATCGTCTCATCTGGGTCACCCATTCGCAGGTCCTCATCCGTTACAGTGAATGAGGGTCCCAGACTGGGCTGTCGAGGCAGAACGATAGTTTGACTCTGGTCTTCTACAAACAATGCAACAAAAGCAAACTATTCCAAGCTTACCCTGGACTCTAGAGGGTAGCTGCTCTTCAAGTGAGGCAGACAGGCTTTGTTTCGCGCCTGTAGTTCTGCGATGCGCATCCAGTCATCTGCAGCATGTTCAGGTTCATTCTCTGCTCCAATACAGAACGTGCTGGTGGCTACACAACACACAAAATAAGTTATTATATTACTATTATATTAAAGGGATAGTTCACCCAAAAATGAAAATTCTGTCATTAACTACTCACCCTCATGTCGTTCCAAACCCGTAAGACCTCCGTTCATCTTCAGAACACAAATTAAGATATGTTTGATGGAATCTGAAAGCTCTCTGACCCTCCGTCCAGAAACGTAGCAAGGAGATCGGTAAAATAATTCATGTGACATCAAGGGTTCAACCGTAATTTTACGAAGCAACGAGAATACTTTGTGTGCAAAAGAAAGAAAGAAAAAAAAACGACTTTATTCAACTATTTATCTCCTACGCGTCACCCTGGTGCCATTTTAGAGAGTATCCACTGAACGTAAACATTGATGCGGAGGAGACGAATTGTTGAATAAAGTCGTTTTTTTCTTTTCTTTTGCGCACAAAAAGTATTCTCGTACGGTTGAACCCCTGATGTCACATGGATTCCGTTTCTGGACCTTGATTGTGTAAGGACACTTGCTGTCTATGGGAGGGTCAGAGAGCTCCTCAGAATGCATCAAAAATATCTTAATTTGTGTTCCGAAGATGATGTCTTACGTGTTTGGAATGACATGAGGGTGAGTAATTAATGACAGAGCTTTCATTTTTGGGTGAACTAACCCTTTAAGTTATTGTACATAAGTTACACATCAATATTACTATAAAATATTAATTATATTTATTATTACAATAATTTAAACAAGAATATTAAAATAAGAAATATTAATATTCGCATAGCCTTAAATAGCAGCCTTTACAATTTAATAAATCACAATAAGCCATACTGCAATTTCGCTTTTTATTTTGTAAAAAATAAATAAATAAATAAATTTGTTACTTAATAAAAACATTTGTCATTTAATTTAACTTTTGTACTAAAAAAACAAACTAAATCTGAAATAAAATTTATATTTTATCATATAACACAAAAAATATAGAAAATATAAACTAATGAAAAATATAAATAAAAACTATAACAGTATCTCAATGATACTAAAATGTCACTGGTAATCCACAAAATTAACTGTCAGAGATGCAAACAGGTAAGGGGGAAAAAAGGTGAGAACCGGGGGCATGCTCCATATGGAATTTTTTTTTTTTTTAAGATATTTGTTTTACAAGGTATTTTTTAAAATATGTTTTATTACCTTATATGTCCAAAACTGTGATTTTTCACACACAAAAAAATAACATCTTGTTGCAACATTTTACAAAAATCAAGATTGAATATATTTGGTCAAAATCCCATGTTATAAAAGATGAAGTGCTATGCAGGCTATTTAAGACAATATTGGCTGATTAGACCTAAAATGCAAAATGTTTGTCCTCTCTCTCTTCCCTGTTCCCACATCTCAGACCTCAAATACATAAAATATTACCCTTTTTAGATAGTTTAGTAAAGAGTGAAGAAAATACTATATAAAACTTACTAGCAGTTGCCAAGTGGTTATCAGTCTTACTTTTCCAATACAAATAAGACCAGTTCACCTTTTCATAACTGAATATAAAAAGTTATGACCAGTCTGCAACTGGCCCTAGTTCTTTATTTACCTTGTAAGATCACAAGTACCCTCTCCCCCCCCTCCCCATAAAACACTTTCTCATTGGATCTAAGCAAATCTCATAGGTGACCTATTTTGATCTCAAAAAAGTGAGTTGTCACCTAAAGGTGAGGAGTTTGCATCTATGAACTGTAAGCAATGAGGTCTAATGACAACATTTCACCTCTTGGTGGGACAACGTTGTGCACAGTGCTTCTGCGATATCCAGGCAGACGCTGAAGGGTGTCTGCTTTTGATAAAGTTGCTGTAGCACTTTCCTCTGAGAGGTCCATGGAGAATGGCCGTGAATGTTGAACTGCCAAGTTGGGCTGAGATCGGGCCGAGTGCAAACTAGAAAATGACTCATCGCCTTCAGCACTTCCTGATGTTTTCTAAACAAGCAAGAATAAAAGAACAAATAACACTTTAGAACCTTTGCGACCCAGTACTAGAGAAAAAAAAAAGAGAGACCTGATCTAGGAGCCACAAACAGTAGTAGTACTAGTCAAAGAGCATTTTAAGACAAGTCAGTTTACTAGGGATGTAATGATTCACTCAACTCACAATTGATATGATTTACGATAATGATTTCACAATACAATTTTCTCACTATTTTTTTTACAAAAAATTAGTTTTACGACAAATTATAAAAAGGTGCTGCACATTTCTTTGCGAAATTTTAATTGTATATTTTTGAAATCTGAATGAGAGCGCAGTTTCACTCTCTGACAGCAGGTGGCACTTATGGAACAGCAGCGATACAGCATTTCCTTAGTTACTGCTGTAAACAAAACAGTGCTTATAACTACTACTTTAATATGCATTATACAGAGGCAAGAATAAAAGAAAACATCACGTAAACTTTTCTGAAGTCAGTCTGTTCCCCTCAGACATATATTCATATAAACCCCAACTATATCGCGATTCGTCTAACATCTCAACCGACTTGAATCGTCACATTTTTATTGATTTTCAACTGGCTTGGGATGCATCATTACATCCCTACAGTTTTCTTACCGGGCCCCTTTGGGAAGCTATATTCAGTCGTGCAAATACAACTTCAATCTACTTCAATGTGGAAAGAGCAAAATCTCATAAAATGCTTGCCAAACTCATATTTAAAAGAAAAATTTCTTATCAGCAATAGCACCTGACAGGAACTGTCTCATAAATGTTGTTTCTTATGCTCAAATAGCTTAAAATAACATATATTCCAGGTTGGTTCAGCCAAAGTTTCATGTGAAGACCTGACAGTGATTTTGCTGATTGGCTCTAATTTGGAAGGTGGGACTTACTTTACAAATAACTTTTTTTTTAACCCAATAAAGTGCAGAAGGCAAGTAGGAGGCTGTACATTTCCTACCTTAACCATGGTGAGGTTGATAACCTGCATAGTACGATGCCTGCGAGCCGAAGCGGTGAGCTTCTTTGCAGAGTCAACCACAAGATCGCCAATGGAAGTGATGCTGGACTCTAGTTTGTGCTCAAAAGCATTGTTGTAGTCCCCTTTACGCTTGATGCCTTGATGACTCATTGGGGTGAAGTAGAGAGTCTCCAGGGATTCAGCCCCCAAGGCACGACGTTTAGCGGCCAAACGCTCAGAACTACGTACCAGTGGAGTGCTGGATTCACCCGGTATTGCCGAACGACTACCAAATTGGGAAAAAATGTACGATGACAATGCATGAATTACCTGGAATACAATGTGAGAAGCTTTTATGATTAGGTTCATTGCACTACCTATTAGCGTTGAGCGAATCGTTCAGCTCAAACTCCAAGCTGTCTGTACTGGTGTCCTGCTGTTTCTCCTGGACTCTGGTGTACAGACTTTCTCTGTGTCTCATGTTCTCTTTGTCATTGGTCATCTTCTTCTGCTCTCGCAGTTGCCTGTCAGCAAAGTCCACCTACGACAAGCACACAATTAGACATGAAACTGGACAGGAAACTCAAAATTCAAAGCTTGATTCAGTCTCATTTCCACATTCTTTAAATATTAAACAGTAAACTAACTTGTGCTTCCAAGCTTTTCACTTTGGCCGCAAGGTCCTTCTCCTTGGTGCTCGCCTGGTCTAGTTCCATGCGAGCCAGTGTCAGTTCCGTCTCCAGATCTTTGACTTCCCTCTTGCTGGCCTCCAACGAGTGCTCAAGAGTTTTGTTCAGCTCCTGAGCCTCCACCAGCAGCTGCTTTTTACCGTTGTAGTGATTCTTGGCCTTCTCCACCTGAAGAAGTGTAGCAAGAGATGTCAAACTGGAGGTTGTCCAAAACAAATTCTCAGAAACATAAATACTCGTGAAAGAAACAAAGAAAGATCTAATTCAAAACAGACCTGTGCTTTGTAGTGCTCTACTGCTTCCGACTTTGTCTTCAGCTGCTCCAGGAGTTCCTGATTCTGTTCCTCCCACTTTTGGGAAGCCTTTTTACGAGCAAGAATGGAACCATTTTGCTCCTCCACCTTCAACTCCAGCTCAGCTCGAATCTTCTGGGAGGCGTCACACTCCCTCTGGAGAGACTGGTTGAGAGAACTCAGGCGGTCCTTTTCTTGCCTCAGCATCTCCATATTCTGCTGGAACCCATCAAGTTGACGTTTGTCGGCATTAAGCTCAACAATCCTCTTCTCCAGATCTTCCTTTGAGTGTTGGATCTCAATTACATCTTTCTCCTTTTGTTGGCACAGCAGTTCCATCTTCCTCAGCTTCTGATCCAAAGTCTGAAGAAGTTGGTATTTGTCTGAGACGTCATGACTGGTAGTTTCTAGTCGTCTCTGTAGGATTACAACCTTCTCTTCCAGCACTCTGCAGAGATCATCTTCAGACTGTTTGGCCCTTAACTGCTGATCATTTATTTCATCTTTAAGACAACTTATTTGAGCTTCCCTTTCCGAGGCAAGAGTGGAGGCCTGTAGTATTTTAGCCTGAAGTGCACTTACATCCTTCTCAAGCTCCCGAGCCTTTTCTTTAAGGTTCTCTTGCTCACAAACCTCCTTTTTAAGCAACTGAACTTTAGATTCCTTCTGAGAAGCTGTAGTTGTCAACTCTGCCACTTGCATCTTAAGACCAACCAATTTGTCCTTCAATGTGTTGCGTTCAACCTCTAAAACAGAAATCTCCTGTCGCTTCTGCACTTCATTTTCTTGGTAACTTCGGATTTCATCTTTGAGAGAGGTTACTTGTGTTGATAGGTTGTCTCTTTCCTTTCTCACAATTTCCAAATTCTGCTGGTACTCCTCAAGTTTTTGTTGTTTCTCAACAAGAAGCTCACCAATCCTCTTCTCCAGGTCTTCCTTTGAGTGTTGCATCTCAAGGACTTCAGTTGAGAGGGTTTCTCTTTCCTTTCTCACCATTTCCAAATTCTGCTGGTACTCCACCAGCTGTTGTTTCTCAACAAGAAGCTCACCAATCTTCTTCTCCAGATCTTCCTTTGAGTGTTGGATCTCAAGGACATCTTTCTCCTTTTGTTGGCACAGCAGTTCCACCTGTTTCAGCTTTTGATCCAAGGATTGCAAAAGATGGTCTTTGTCTGAGACGTCACAACTGGTAGTTTCTAGTTGTCTCTGTAGGGTTGTAATCTGTTCTTCAAGCACGCTGCGGAGATAATCTTCAGACTGTTTGGCCCTTAACTGCTGATCATTTATTTCATCTTTAAGACAACTTATTTGAGCTTCCCTCTCAGAGGCAAGAGTGGAGGCCTGTAGTATTTTAGCTTGAAGTTCTCTTACATCTTTCTCAAGCTCCTGAGCCTTTTCTTTAAGGTTCTCTTGTTCGCAAACCTCCTTTTGAAGCAACAGAAGCTCAGATTCCTTCTGAAAAGCTGTAGTTGTCAACTCCGTCACTTGTGACTTGAAAGTAGACAGGTTCTCCTTTATTGTGTTGCGTTCAACCTCTAAAACAGAAATCTCCTGTTGCGTCTGCACTTCTTTTTCCTGGTAATGTCGGATTTCATCTTTGAGTGAGGTTACTTCAGTTGACAGGCTGTCTCTTTCCTTTCTCACTGTTTCCAAATTCTGCTGGCACTCTACCAGCTGTTGTTTCTCAACAACAAGCTTGCCAGTCTTCTTCTCCAAGTCCTCCTTTACCTGATGGACATCTTTCTCCTTTTGCTGGCACAGCAGATCCATTTTCTTCAGCTTCTGTTCCAAAGTCTGCAGAAGTTGGTCTTTGTCTGAGACGTCTCGACTGGCAGTTTCCAGTTGTCCCTGAAGGGATTCAACCTTCTCTTCTAGCACTTTGCAGAGATCATCTTCAGACTGTTTAGCCTTCAACTGATCTGTCAACTGATCTTGAAGAGAATTAACACAAGCCTCCCTCTCAGAGGCTAGTGTGGAGACCTCTAGGATTTTAGCTTGAAGTTCATTAACCGTTATCTCAAGTTCCTCACGCTTGGCAGTCTCAAGCTCCCGTGCCTTTTCTTTAAGACTCTCTTGCTGGTGAAGCTTGTCTTGAAGCAAGACAAGTTCAGAATGTTTCTGAGAAGCTGCAGTTGTTTCCTCCACCAACTTCTTCTCAAGGACAGCCATGTTCTCTTTTAACATGTTGCGTTCAACCTCTAAAACGGACATCACCTGTTGCTTCTGCACTTCAGTGTCCTGGTAGCCACGAATTTCCTCTTTAAGAGAAGTTACTTCAGTTGACATGTGGCCTCTTTCCTTCCTTAATATTTCCAAATTATTCTGGCACTCAGAAAGCTGTTGTGTCTCAACATGTAACACAACAATCCTCTTCTCCAGTTCTTCCTTTGCTTGATGCGTTTCAAGGACATCTTTCTCTTTTTGAAGGAAAAGCCCTTCCATCTCTTTGAGCTTTTGATCCAAAGAGCCCAGCAGTTTGTCTTTATCCACAGCACAACGATTGACTGTATCCAGTTCTCCTTGTAGTGTGCCAACCTTCTGCTCCCATTCTTTGCGAAGATCATCTTCAGACTGTTTGGCACGCGATTGTTGATCCTTCACCTCATTTTGAAGGGAAATTACTTGAGCCTCTCTCTGAGAGGCAAGAGTGGAGAACTCTACAATTTTGTCCTGAAGCTCATTCACCTTTTTCTCAAACTCTTCACGCTTGACTGCCTCAAGCTCCAGAGCTTTTTCTCTTAGGGTCGCTTGATGGGAAAGCTCCTGTTGAAGCAAGAGGAGTTGAGATTCCTTTTGGGGAGCTGTATTCGTCACCTCCACCAACTGGTTCTGAAGAGCAGACAAGTTTTCCTTCAAAACATTGTAATCAGCCTGTAACACAGACATTTCTTGTTGGGAACGGCAGATTTCTTCTTGGAGAGATGATACCTGAGTGGACAGATGGTCTCTTTCTTTTTTCAGCATTTCTAAATTCTGCTGGCACTCATCCAGTTGTTGTTTCTGCTCAATAATCCTCCTTTCCAGGTCTTCCTTTGCTTGGTGCATCTCAGTAACATCTTTCTCTTTTTGTTGGCACAGCAATTCCACCTGCTTCAGCTTCTGATTTAAAGACTGCAGAAGATGGTCTTTGTCCGCAGCATCGTGATTGGCAGTATTTAGTAGTTCCTGTAGATTTCCAATCTTCTCCTTCAGCTCATTACGTAGATCATCTTCACACTGCTTGGCCCTCAATTGTTGATCCTTCATCTCATCTTGAAGAGAACTCAGACAAGCTTCTCTCTCTGAGACAAGAGAGGTTACCTCCAGGATTGTGGCCTGAAGCTCACTCACAGTCCTCTCAAGCTCCTCACGACTGGCTTTCTCAAGCTCCTGAGCTTTTTCTCTCAGGGTTTCTTGATGACAAAGCTCCTGTTGAAGCAAGTGGAGCTCAGATTCCTTCTGTGAAGCTGTAGCTGTCACCTCAGCCAACTGGTTCTTAATAGAAGTAATGTTTTCCTTCAACACATTGTGTTGTGCCTCTAAAACAGACAATTCTTGCTGTTTCTGCACTTCATTTTCACTGTAACGGCAGATCTGCTCTTTAAGAGATGTTACCTCCACTGACAGAACCAGCATCTCTTCTTGTTTTTCTGAAGCAATTGAAGAAGCAGAGTCAAGCTCTTGTTGAAGTTTCTTAACAGTGTCCTCATGCTCTTTGTGATTTGATTTGATCATTTCATTTATTTCAATATTGTGTTCCTTTACAAGCTTCAGCTCATGGCCTACATTGTCATACTCGCTCCTCAGATTTCTGATTTCTTCATCTTTTAGGGAAATCTGTTGGGACAGATCCAGAATTTGTGTTTGGAGGCTCTTGATTTCGGTCAAAGCCTGACTAACCTTGTTCTCCTCCTCTGTTTTCTCCTGTCTGAGAATATTTATTTGCTGCTGAAGGTCTCCAGTGGACTGCAGATGCTCATCAAGACCTTGCTGCAATGTGCATGCCTTCTTTTTCAGGGATTCATTTTCTTGCACCACTTTCTGATGCTCTTCCAGCTTCTTCTCATAATCCTGAACTGTGGCTCTGGCACTTTGCAAGTCAACAATAAGGGCATTCAGAGCATCCTGCTGTGATGCTCTTTCCACTTCCAAACCCTGGATCTCAGCATGCAAAGCGTGAACCATCTTATCTAAAGAGGCTACCTTCCCCTCCAGCTCTTCTCTCTGTTGGCGAAGGTCTGCAGAGATTTTGATCTCTGCTGTCAACTGCACTTCCACCTGTTGCAGGCGAGAAACGTCACTTTCCAGAGCTGATATTTGTGTGGTGAGCATTTCCTTCTGTGTCCGTAAAGCCTCCTGCAGTGTTTCTCTCTCCAAACGAATGCTATTGATGGACTGCTCTAGATCGAACACCACCATTTGGAGTCTTTTGGTTTCCTTTTCAAAAGAGCCTCTCTCCTCAGCCAACAAAGCCTCAACTTCTGCCTTCTCCTTCTCAAGACGGGAAATAGTATCCTGAAGCTGAGCGAGTTTAAGAGTCAGATCTGCCAACTCCTGTTTAAGCTTCTCCCACTGAGAAAATCAAAAGAGATAAAAAAAAATGTTAGTCAAAACTAGACAACTCCAGTAAAATGTTTTCAGCTCAGTATTAAACTGTTGTATCTTATAATATTTCTAATTTCACAGTGAATCCATGAACTGGTACTGCAAGAACATGATGTGAACTTCAGACTCTGATTAAACAAGCTTGTATTTTTATTTTTTACCGTCTTGTATTTAAACTAAAGGCAGAGCTAATTACTGATGAAAATGTTAAATAAATTTTGTTTGATATTGAAGACAAGGTGAAAAATGTGCATCTTAACGATGATTAATAAATGATTATAATGAAAACATACAGTTAATGAAATGACTAGAAAAATATTAATAATTGACTAGAAATTAACTCAGATTGGTAAATGCTGTAGAAATATTGGAAATGTTAGGTCATGTTAATCTTATTTAGCCAGCAGCCATATCATCCTACAACCCAAGACTGGTTGCCCACTGAAGCTAAGCAGGGTTGAGCCTGGTCAGTACCTGGATGGGAGACCTCCTGGGAAAACTAGGTTGCTGCTGGATGAGGTGCTAGTGAGGCCAGCAGGGGGTGCTCACCCTGTGGTCTGTGTGGGTCCTAACGCCCCAGTATAGTGATGGGGACACTATACTGTCAAAAAGCACCGTCTTTTGGAAGAGTTGTTAAACCGAGGTCCTGACTCTCTGTGGTCATTAAAAATCCCAGGATGTTATTCGAAAAGAGTAGAGGTGTGACCTCGGCATCCTGGCCAAATTCGCCCATTGGCCTCTGATCATCATGGCCTCCTAACCAGCCCCATATGTACTGATCTCCTCTCCACCAATAAGCTGGTGTGTGGTGGGCATTCTAGCGCACTATGGCTGCCGACGCATCATCGAAGTGGATGCTGCACACAGGTGGTGGACGAGGAGATACCCCCCTCACCAGTGTTGGGCAGTAGCGTCGTTACAAGTAGTGACGCTACTAGCTTAACTACATTTCTCAGTAGCGTCGCCGTTTTCTTAATCAAATAGCTTTTCAGTAGCGAAGCTCTTTATTTGATCAAGTAGCACGGTAGCGTCAACAAAAGCTACATTATCCAAAGCATTTCTGAAACTCAAGCTCAAATCGGAAATATAACTGCTAAGGATCACTGATCCTGGACCAGTAAAAGTGACGCCACCGCCACTAAACCTCGTAACTCCATTGGCTCTTCAAACTGTCAGTCAAACCTCATTATTCCTCCCGCCTCTCTTGTGAATGAAGTGCGGCGTACAGTTTGAAGCATCTCAGCTTCTTTGCAGTCTGAAGGTAAATAAAGAACTGTTGATTCAATAAGTACAGCGTTTTCTTTACTCAAGAAACACTATATTTATAAAGGCTAATGTTTTTTTTTGTATTTGAGGAGCGGAGATGAGTGTCTTATCATTTGTCATCAAGTCACAGTCAAATAGCTTGTGCGAAGCGCTGAATCTTTTATAATATGATACTTTGGCCAAATAACAGAAATAACAGAGCGCCCACATAGCAACAGAAAACTGTGCAACCTGCAAGTTCATGAAAATGTAAATGCGATGCCCGTACTGCCTTTGATGTGGCGTTACTGACGGGAAAAAACATTCGCTGGTCAAAAGCTTCGTATTTGAACTTGATTTTGGTGAAATGTTAATAATATAATGACACATGCAACAATGCAAATAAACGTAGCCTAAGTTATCCTATTTGTAGACCTATGCATCTATATGGTAACACTATACAATAAGATTTCATTAATGTTAACTAATGTATTAACTAACGTGAGCATACAATCAACAATACATTTAATACAGTATTTATTAATCTTTGTTAATGTTAGTTAATGAAAATACAGTCATTCATTGGTAGTTCATGTTAGTTCACAGTGCATTAACTAATGTTAACAAACAACTTTTGATTTTAATAATGCATTAGTAAATGTTACAATTAACATTAATAAATGCTACAGAAGTATTGTTCATTCTTAGTTCATGTTAACTACACTAGTTAACTAATGTTAACTAATGAACCTTATTGTGAAGTGTTACCATTTATATTAATGTATCTATATACAATAAAGCCACAATACCAACTACCAATAGGAGGTTTCTGGCTGACAGCAAAAATTAATTTTGCCTGTGTCACAATATGAGGTAAATCCGGCCCTGTACGTGATACTGATTTGTGTTGCCAAATTGGTTTGGAACAGTTGTTGAATAAACAACTAAACTGAACTATTATGCCTGTCTATCTGCTTGACTGACAGTTTTATTGATCACTGAGAGAGCATTGACTTGTTATGATGTTGGTTCAAAAAAATAGCTTAGATGTAGTAAACTACTTTTGCCAAGTTGCTGTAGCTTAGCTTGCTACATTTCCCAGGGCTATAGCTTTAGTGTAGTGAAGCTTAATTTAATGAAGAGTAACTGTTAGCTTAGCTCACTACATTTTTCAAGAGTGCTCAGAAAAGCGCTATATAAATGTAATGAATTATTATAATTATTATTATTATTTTTATTGTTGTACTAATAAGTCAGATTTGCAACAACGTAACCATAATATTACACATAAAATTTTGTGATGCAAAAAAGGATGCAAATGAACTTGAACTTAAGTAACAGTCACATTGTGAATGCACTCTTTCTGCAACATCAAACTAAAGTGCAGAAATCAAATAACTATAAATAACAAAATATTAAAATTTGTCAAAAAAATATATATATTTAAAGAAATTTACAGATAGACAGAACATCTCACCTCTATGATGGGCCCCAAAACCTCTCCTTTCTCTTGAGATTGAGCTTTCAATAGTTCATCCTCCAGAACGGAGATCTTTCCCTGAAGTATCTGAACTTGCTCACTCAGACTCTCCTGCACGAAGAGAACCAAAAAAAAAAAACAGACTCCGATTAATACCAGAGAGTACAAAGAACACAGAACATGATAAGAATAACGATTGCGTTCCAATTGGTAAGTAATGATCTACCTTGTGTGTGACGGCCTCATTTAGCTCCTTCTCCAGAAACTCTTTTCTGCTCTTCCACTCAGTCTGTGCCGATTCGTGAGCCAGTGTGAGTTTGGCAACTTCCTCCTCAGCTCTTGCCAGCTGAGCGAAGGCATTTCGCATCTGATGGGACCAGAGACTGGTAAAAATGATCTGATCATTATTTTTAAGCAGGACTTCAAAACAAAGAAACAGCATTTCACCTGCGCAGTAAGTGTTCCATTCTCCTCTGTCAGTTCATCAATCTTTCTCTCTTTTTGGGAGTTGTCTGTTTTTAAATCTTGGCATTGCTTTAGAACCTCATGCACTCTGTGGAGAAGACTGTACAAGAAAAAAAAGTCACTTTAAACTAGAGCCCGACCGATATATCGTTTTGCCGATTTTAATTGGCCGATATGAGCCTGTCACAGATATATCGGTATCAGCGAATATGCCACCGATATGACATTTTTTTTTACAGAACATAAGACGCAGATAAAATGCTTGTAAATGGTGTAATTACGCGCTCCATTGTTTGCTACTGGCGACCTGGATGAAACGCTTTAAAGGGGTCATATGATGCAATTGGTGGAGATCCGCCGCCGCGTTTGCGAGATAGTGATACCAGCTAACACTTTCACTTCAGTAAGGAGGTCTCTTGTTCATGCAGCAGCATTCAAGCGTTGTCTTATTTGACCATAAGTGCAAGACTTCATCGGAATAAAGTTGAATGAACTTCAATTCAATGGAATTGAATTGAAATAAAGTTGAATAAACTTCAACTTTACTGTTCAGTGCACTGATGTCAGACACATTTTGGATAATAAAGTTTGTTAAATTACATATCTTTGTCACATCATTATAAGTGTTTGATCACCACATTTGAGTGATCATGGCAAAAAATGTGTTTATGTATATATATTCTGTTTATGTATATACTGTATTCTATATATAGAAGCAAACAAATGTTTGGACACACGAATGGGAAAGAGTCCCAACTTTTGACTGGTATTGTACTATAATATACACAAAGAAACCCATATCGGTCGGGCTCTACTTTAAACAAACTTTTTTTATTTTTTATTAATTACTGGAAACCCAAATTTGACCTTTAGTGCACCTCACCTCTCGTTCTTCTCCTGTAGCTCCAGCAATGCGGCATTATGGTCCTTCTCCAGCTCTCCTTGTTCCCGCAGCATTCGCTCCACCCTGTGCTGTAACTGCGAAATCACACCCTCTGTGTGCAAAAGAGAGAGAAAAGTTCAACCAGTTCATACCAGACCACCACATTATGTCTCATTCACTCCAGACAGCATACTAGAATTAAAGGAAACATGGTGATGGATGGGTAGATCTTTTGTACCCTTCTCTGAGATGATGCTGATCTGATTGGCCAGTTCTTTCTCCAGCTCGTCTCTCACGTCTCCCTCACGTGCCAATTCTTTCCGGAGTCTCTTCAGCTGGAAATGCGGCGTGCTCATAACATCCTGCACTGGAGAGCTGGAGATCAAGAACGTAAGAGTATTATTTGGGAATTTATCATTCAGTAAACTATCATATGCAACTCTACATGTTTCCAACATCAAGCAACATTTCGGTCTTCCCTGAAAGCAAAATATTCCAAAATCGGTGAATATTTCAAGCTTAAAATACTATTCTGTCATTGAGTTGCACTTAATCTGTGCATATGTGCAGTTTATGTTGATTACCACAAAAAAGCATTTTTTTTAAGGGAAAAAAATCAAGGTTATGGCAAGGCATTCATAATGGAAGTGAATGGGACCAATTTTGAAGGATTTAAAAGCAGAAAGTTTATGAAGATAAACTCTGTTGTTAAAACTTATAAACATAATATTTGAGCTGTAATCATGTTTAAATAATTTTTACAGTAATTTTAGGATTTACGACATTGCATTTTCATGGCAAAAAAAAGTTGTTTTTAACTTTTACTTTAAAAAAATGTATATAACTTTGTACAGAAAAAGTTAGTAATCCATTTTTTCACAATCAAACGTTTTAACGTTTACAAATGAATTTTCATTGATTTACAAGGAGAGAAAAAGTGGAAATTCATTTGTGGTATTCAATATTATGAAACCAGAATATTCCTTTATATTTTAACATATAAAAAGTAATCTATATTAATCAATAAAATGCTAATTTTAATGTAAATAAATATATTTTCTATTAGCATTGCCGTACTTGTCACCATACATTTACAACTTTTAAAGCAGTGACTCATTTAACCTTTTTTATGGTTTTAGTCAAGAAGCTGCTTTGTCCATTAGGAAAAAAAAAAAAAAAAAAAAAACACTGGACAATCCAGGAAAATGAAAAAATAAACTGGAATTTGGGAACGAATACCACCGACTTCATAGGGCCCTACGTCCGAGCTGGACGCCACTGTACAAAGCTCTTGAAACTGAACTCTGGAAGGCCGTTGGGACCGGCCGACGATCGGAGACTCGTCATCTGTGTATAACAGCGAGCTGCCGCTGCTTCCACTGCTAGAGTTCACAGCGTTCATAAAAGCTACAGAGAGCGTGCATGTGAGAGATAGATGATTAATAGACGAGCATAGATTTAATTTAACATTATCCAATTCACTAAGCAATGTGACTACTTACAGTCTTGGGCTAGAAACTGATCTAGACCTTCGTCTAAAGACAGATCATCAGCATCATCTTTTACAAAATGAAACATGGATGTAACTTCCGACTGACACAGACAGAGAAAGAGATAAATAAGAACCTATGTTAGAGAGTGACAATTTTTAAATTCAATATTTGTTGCAGTAACACTAGATATGGAGCTAAGAAAAGCAAAGCATCTAGTAAGCGATCATTAGTAAACACTCACCTCTACATTTGAATCCATTGGGAGCAGAATGCCCTTTTTAAAAGTGCAGTAACAAAGCAAAAGCGCCACCTGCACACATACATTAACGCAAATAAGTGCACAACATTTGACCTGCATTATCATTAAAGGAACAATTCATCCAAGAAATAAGCTTGGTATAAGTGACCAGTCACAAAAATTTAGAGAACTCAGTAAAGGTCATTTCTTAAATTTTGGTCTGTTCCTCATACAAAGCTTCAGAAAACTTAGAATATAGGAGAGTAAGTCAGTCATATGAACCACTTTAATGTTGCCTTTTTTATTCAAGCTTGACAACATGCGAGTACATAATGAGATGATTTAGTTTTTGTTATGCAAAAACATTTCCAAACATGCAGCATAAGTACAAAGCTATGATTAGCATGTCATTTTCAATGGGTTTACAATCTTTTTGATACCACAGACCCCAAATATGATCACTCATGCAATCGCCCATCCTAATTATTGTTTTACAGTATTGTTAATGTATTATAATAATATTATTAATGTATTGCTTAATGTAATTTTATTACTTATTTTTCACCTATTACTATCTAATTTTAAGTAATTTTATAACCTATTTAATGTATTTACTTTGACATCATTTTATAATAATTTTCATTTATTTAATGTTTTTATTTATTTAGTTTGAAAACCCCTGATTTAGAGCACAAATTTAAACCTTAGCAAGCTGAAGCTCCAGGTCAATCCCTCCACTGATCTTCTGTAAGATGAGGGAACTTTGTCTTTTGGTGAGGTGAAAATCATCTGCACATGTAAGACAGAAGTTGTAAGCAAGGAAATATTATCTTTAAAATAGGAACATTTATATATTTCAAGCATAAAAAAAATACACACATATACACATCTATAGGGTCACACACACATATATATATATATATATTCTACTAAATAGTGAGCAAAGGGTCTGAATACTTAGGACCGTGTGATATTTCAGTTTTTCTTTTTTAATAAATCTGCAAAAATGTCAACAATTCTGTGTTTTTCTGTCAATATGGGGTGCTGTGTGTACATTAATGAGGAAAAAAAAATAACTTAAATGATTTTAGCAAATGGCTGCAATATAACAAAGAGTGAAAAATTTAAGGGGGTCTGAATACTTTCCATACCCACTGTATATATATAAATGTAAATAAAATTGCTGTATCTTGCATATCATGCAAATGTTAAAGGACATGGTCATGACAGGAGGAGAGATTACAAATAGTCACTTTCAAGTGCCTTTCCATAATGCTTTTCAAAATAATTAGGACTAGACACAAAAAAATATATATTCTGTGTTAATCAACATTTATGCAACAAATACTGTCAACAGAGCATAATTTGTCACTACTAAAACTTTTCTCATTCATTTCATAAAGCGTCCAATCGAGCATTATTATCTATGACAGCTGATGCAAAGCCAGGGATGCAGAACATATGCATCAAATTGTAAAAAGACAACATTTTGAAACTCACCATGCAAAACACTGAAAATGATTTCCACTTTCTTGTAAAGGGATAAAGTCTTAAAATCCTCAGTGCTCTCCGTGCCCCTTCTAAAGCAACAGATAAAGCATTTGTCATTAGTAAACCGGGTTAGTGCTAGTTATAAAGGTATTTCCATATTTACCATCCAAGAATCTCAAAATGGCAACTCACAGTTTGAAGCAGATCTTCAGGAGTCTAATCCCATCTCTCAAGGGAACGAACTCGCAGACATGCTTCTCTGGAAACACGGTATTCATCTGTCAAAAGAACAACAGTCACTACAAACATCTTAAAGAAGAAACATTTAAGTGTTTTAGACTATAAAACCAACAAAATAACTGTGACTAACAATATATTTTATTTGTCAGTTCTTTGAGTATGTTAAAGGGGTCATATGATGCGATTTCATTTTTTCCTTTCTCTTTAGAGTGTTACAAGCTCTTGGTCTAACAATATACACACTACAGTTCAAAAGTTCAGTAAATTTTTATTATTTCTTTTTTTGAAAGAAATTAAAAGTTTTATTCAGCAAGGATATGTTACATTTTTAAGAAGTGATAGCAAAGATTTATATTGTTAGATAAGATTTATATTTTGAATAAATGCTGTTCTTTTTTACTTTTAATTCAACAAAGAATCCTAAAAAAAGTAATCGCAGTTTCCCAAAAAATATTTGGCAGCACAACTGTTGCCAACATTGATAATTCTAATAATAAATCAGCATATTAGAATGATTTCTGAAGGATCATGTGACACTTTATACTGGAGTAATGGCTGATGGAAATTCAGCACAAAACTGGATGACACTCTTACCCATGCCAAGAGCGGTCCCGCCTTGTTCATATTAAACTTCATGGCGGACTCTATAAAAAACATATTTTGAAATTATACTACAGCAAATACGGTGGAGAGAAGAAACAAAATGTTTAATATTCAGTGACACAGTCCTACCTGGAAAACATCACACAGACTAATAAGTGTGCTTAATGTTTACACTTATTAGATTGTTAGACTTCTGGATAAGATACTATAACAGGCCAAAGTGAACATTTGTAAGGATACAGCATAACATTTGTATACTTTAATGGTCATAAAATTATCACATGTTTTAAAACCAAATTAAAATAAAACACACATATATTGTAAAATATGGTGCATATCAATAGCCTTTATATAAACTTGCCAAAGTGTTATCCAGTGCAAATAAACGCAATATAACAATATCTGCTGCAGTATAATTACATTCAACAAGTTAAGTCAAGTGTGTTTTGATTTGTTTGTTTACGTTACTCTGTAAGTTAACATTTTGCCCGCTAACTTTCTCGCAGTTTAAACTAGTACATATCATCGTGGTATAAACACTGCCCTCCTAAAACGCCATATAACGCTGAAAATAATTATTATACAATAATGAATTAAATGTTTTTACCGTGATTTCAGGGTGAGATGAAGCAAGGACAAACATCGAAACACTGGCTGAGACGTTTTCAAATTCAAACTCACAGCGTTGACTGTATCTGAACGGCTATTGGCCGTCACGTGATGACGCAAAGCTCCGTTCTCATTGGCTGACTCAAATCAAAGTAGCCAATGGAAAAGCAGCTTCTTCCGCAACGCCCCTGTAGGAAGTTTTTCAAAAGTCTACGCTTTTTGCTGTCGTTATAAAACGCCAAAAAGTAATATATTCCACTTATAGTTTTAGAGATTTGAAAAAAAATAAAGTTTAAAGCCATGTCTAATGATGAAACAGACAAAGAAAGTGAAGTAAGTACGAAAAAGAAACTGACCGAAAAACGAACGAACTACATCTCCCAGAATGCTATGCTATGCTAATAGTTTCTATAGTAATTTTGTTGGGGTCCGCCCGTACTGGCGTGACCCAAAAGTTGCTATGGGTAAAGAAAGAACACATAAAATATACGATGAGAAGTTTTGAAAATTATTAATTTATTTGGGTTTATATTTAATTGCCATTGTATGTAAATCCACATTTTTTGCTCTATGGCCTTTTAAATCTTATTGCAATTTGTAGTTTTTAAATCTTGTTTTCTGCAGTCTGGAGGTTGGAACATGTTTGGATCTCCAGTGGATTTTTCATTTAGGGAGCTCAACACAATTTCAGGTGTGTTTCTACAGTTCATACTTTTATCAGTTTGAAAGTTTTGCTTAATTCAAATAACTTAGCTCATTAACCTCTTTAATTTTCACGTCAGAATTAGTTTTCTGCTTTTTAAACATTAAAGGCAATCGAAACGTATTTATTGTTCCTAAATGAGGCACATTTTATGAATGAAACATGATAGAATTGTCAGATACGTAAACGAGTCGTTCTTTTGATTCGGATCGTTCAAATGAATCGGTTCATCCGGTTTACAGAACCGAGCGGGTTTGGCCGATGGTGTGAAAACACTTTATCTACAGCTTTACAAACAAAAAGAAAAAGATGAAATTAATATTTACGAATTGACTGTGTAACAGTTTCATCAACACGCATAGGAAACATTTTTTAAAATCAATATAATTCTAAAAATACAAAAACTTTTTTCAGACAAGACATGCCTCACA
This sequence comes from Sinocyclocheilus rhinocerous, assembly GCF_001515625.1. Classification (NCBI taxonomy): domain Eukaryota; kingdom Metazoa; phylum Chordata; class Actinopteri; order Cypriniformes; family Cyprinidae; genus Sinocyclocheilus; species Sinocyclocheilus rhinocerous. Next base: position 47,596 of record NW_015645522.1, read on the forward strand.
TAAGCTGACGTAAATATAATTTGTTCCCGTCCAAGATTTTCAGGTTTTATCAGGAGTGAAATATATAATAGCCTAAGTGTGTTACTACAATTTAAAATGTTATTAATAAATCTGATGCTTACCAAATCCCACAATCACAGATCCAAAAATTCCAGACCTCTCTTTTTTCTTTTGATTGTAGAAATAGTCAATTAAATTGTCTAAGAAGAAAAAAGCTTAAAAACAATCTGTTTGCAATTCTTTGCCTGTTTTTATTGAAATGTAATTCTCAAAACTTGTCATTATTTCCAGGTTATATTGCTTTTAATCCCCCTGTTTTTTCCTCTTGTTTGATTGTTTCTCTTCGTTATTTGCTGCTGTCTGTATATTGTATTGTTCTTGGCAAAAATAATAATAATTTAGTAGAGGTAACTAATTTACCATATGGTTCTCATCATAAAACTGTGTATAAACAACAATTATTAGTCTGTAATGTGTAGTGTACAAATAACGAATGCAGTGCATTGCTGTTTACTTTCTGTGTTTCTGTAGACATGCTCTCTGATGAGCCTAATCCAGGCGCTCGTCCACTAAAGCGTGACTCAGAGCAGAAGATCCTCAGCGCAACGCTCAGACTCAACAACAACTTCCTTTCAGACTTGACGGCACTGATGGACACGCTCTCCGCTCTTTACACTGAGCCCACGCGTCTGGCCTGGCTCGACCTCTCCTTCAATGAGTTTCAACACATCCACCCAGTATGCACTTTACCACCTGCTTCTGACAACTGAGCACAACCATTTGTGTAATTACTGAAATACGAGAGGACCTTCTTTGAAAAAAAACACCATTCTCTCTCTCTCCATCAGGTTCTCACTCAACTTAAAGAGCTACGCTTGTTGTATCTGCATGGAAACCGTATTTGTAAGTTGTCAGAAGTGGATAAACTTGCTGCGTTGCCGTTTCTCCACACCATCACTCTGCATGGCAACCCCATAGTGACCGAGCGTGACTACAGGTACGGTCGAAGGTCAAAGGTCAGGTAGTTGCACAAGTCAGGGAGCAGAAGGGTTTCCAAAAATAACAATTCTAGTCTTTCTAAGCCTGTATGACTGACATTCGTCTGTGCAACACAAAAGTAAGAGAGAAAAATAGCACATGACTAATGCTGAGTAAAGGATTACAGAATTGTCATTTTTGTCTCGGTACACCATAAAATGCTTTACGTCAAATGCAATGAGTGCATCCTGCCGTGTCTAAAGTGGGTGATTTTCCACTGTGGATCTCTGTACTGTGGCGTTCCTGACACAACAGGTGCTGAAACTGCGGTTAGGATCCGGTTACAAACCTCTGCTGTCCTGTGCATAGCAACAGTAATCACATATCGTTCTGATACGCACACGGCATGTGCATGTGTAAAACCATTCTCAGTGCAGGCCCTACAATCTCAAGAATATGTCCAGGTCATACTTTCTTCTGAAAATCAAAAAGAAAGAATTGAGGCAATATATTTTGCACAAAGAAGCTTATTATTATTATAAGTACAACTAGAACTGCATTTGTAAGTATATTTTAATGCCAGACAGAATTTCCCATTAAACTCTCAATACTGCAATGCAAAAAACTTTTAAAATGGTCAAATGTTTATATATTATGGTTTTATTTTTTGTATTGGTATTAGTTACTAAAAATGTTAATAAAAAAAATTAATGTGAAATGAAAATGATGCTATTCAAAAATATATATATATTGGGGTAAAATATGTCATGGAAATGTTTTTACAAGATTCACCTATATATTATATATAAATAACAGATTCAGTGTTTTCAGTCTTTTAATAAAAAACTGTAAAACTTCAACTGACTATAAATGTATGCGTGAGTTTTACGTTTTGTTGGCATTAATAGCTTTTATTACATTATTTTTCTGTTCTGTAATATCAAAAGTCCATTATAATTAGAGAGAAAACATATAGATAGATAGATAGACAGACAGATATAGATAGACAGACATAGATAGATAGATAGATAGACAGACAGATATAGATAGACAGACAGACAGATATAGATAGATAGATAGACAGACAGACAGACAGACAGACAGATAGATAGATAGATAGACAGACAGACAGACAGATATAGACAGACAGATATAGATAGATAGACACATAGATAGATAGATAGATAGATAGATACAGATAGACAGATATAGATAGATAGACAGATAGACAAACAGATATAGATAGATACAGACACAGACAGACAGACAGATAGATAGATAGACAGACAGATAGACAGACAGATATAGATAGATAGATAGATAGACAGATATAGATAGATAGATAGACAGACAGACAGATATAGATGGATAGAAAGAGACAGACAGACAAACAGATATAGATGGACAGATAGATAGACAGACAGACAGATATAGATAGATAGACAGACAGATATAGATAGATAGAAAGAGACAGACAGACAGACAGATAGATAGATAGATAGACAGACAGACAGACAGACAGATATAGATAGATGGACAGATAGATATAGATAGACAGACAGACAGACAGATAGATAGACAGACAGATATAGATAGACAGATAGACAAACAGATATAGATAGACAGACAGATATAGATAGATACAGACACAGACAGACGGACGGATGGATGGATGGATATAATTTAAAATAAGGTTCCATTAGTTAAAGGTGCTGTATGTAGGATTGACACCGAGTGGTTGAACTAGGTATTGCAGTCCAATTTCAAAATATTGGAGAGGGTTTTTTTCACCCGGCCCCTCCTCCTCAGACTTGACGCACACGCAGGTTGCCAGATTGAGGACACCAACAGGAACCAGCGCACTTGACCTTGACGATAGTCCATTATCTAAAATGTACATGTTAATTGTTAGTTCTTATCTCAGGTCAATTAAATATTAAAGATATAACTTTAATAATGTATTAGTAAATATTGAAATTCACATTTACTAAGATTAATAAATGTTTTATAAGTATTTTTCAATGTTATCAAAAGTGGTGAACTAACTTTAACAAATTGAACCTTAATGTAAAGTGTTATCTTTTTCTCTGTCATGAAATGTTGAATTGCTCAGAATTGTTTCTAGAACCACAGTTCAACTCCCCCAAAAAAGACAAATTATTTCACTAAGTTGCTTGTCTGCCTCTCTTGCAGAGCGCATTTGATCGCCACCCTTCCTCATGTGAAGATGATTGATTTCAGCGCTGTCACCAAACAGGAACGAGAGTTGACTTCAGTCTGGCAGAGGAGCAGAAACCCACACAAATCCATGAGTCACAGCAAAGTGGACTGAACCTTCTCCACCCGACATCCTGATACGTCGAATAAACAAATGTGGAGTTACAGCTACGTGAGGTGACTTTAAATGATAAACTAGGTTCCTCCAAAACTGTAAGAAAGTTATAGACCTGGAGTTACTTTAGTCAGCCAGAGTGTTTCTTCATCAGTTGTTGATGAAGCCGCATGAGTAAGTGGTGAAACATCTTAAGCAACAGAGAAACGTCCATTTGACTAGAAAATCAAAGTTTCTTTGAGAATTGCAGTAAGCAATTCAAGAATGGATGAACAAAGCATTCTCATTGTACACCAATGTATGTCTGCTACACATGGACTAAGACAAAATTTTAAAAAAGCAACACTTTATAATTTTGAAAGTCTTTAATGCATAATTCCATTCAACAAAAACAGTTTTAAAAGAATATTGTGATTAATTTTTTGGTACTAGCCTAAGAAATGTTTTCTCTGTAAATCAGGTAGCATTCCACATTTAGGTAACAAACAAACAAACTTGAACACTGTTAGTACACTGCAACAGAAAACAAAATATTCGCAGCGCATTTTATCCCTTTAAAAACCTCAAAGAAAGACTAAAGTGCCTTGCCATGATCTAGAGAGCTAATTGTGCCACACTGGTCTGTGAGCTTGCATAAATACATAAAATCAAAATAAATAATTACACAAACATACTGTGTGGCATTTCAGGAAAGAACGCAAGTTGTTTTAATTCACTAGTTCTTTCCTTGTTTTTCGGCACAACAGCAAAAAGTTAGATGGACTAAGTTAAAGCAATGTTATAATGTTTTTTTATTATGTTAAAAGTGGAACAGGCAAGCAAAAGCATCCCTGTTTGCTTAGCTAAAAACAAGCTATCGATCGCAAAGCCTTACGACTAAGGCATAATGCAGCCAGGGGGCGGCGTAGAGCCGTTTACCCTTCGTGTTAATCATTCATCTCGAATCATTTTACACTCTGTACATTAAAGGCATTGACACAAAAACATCATTTACAAACTACGAATTCCAATTCAAACCCGCCTCCCCATCCAAAACATTCAGAGTTGACAGTATGATTATTTGATAGACAGGCCACGCTGTTCTGGCTCGGTTTAACCGGGGTTCGCCTTTTCCGTTACGACTGCATGACCATTTGAGGGATATAGGAAAGGTGCACGGTAAGAGAAACACTTTCTCTTCCGTTAAAGGCAATAGCAAAGCTGCTTCAGAGGATTCAAAATCTCGAATTAAATTTCTGATGGGACACGGCACATCCTGTGATATTTACCATCCGCCATAAAAACTGCTTACAGACCACTGATCTATATATGCTTGTGATGTAGACCTTCGTGAGAGTAGTGCATGTTTAATTTTTAACGGGAATGAAAATGAGGGACTGAAGCACAGTGCATTGAATGGATTGTACTATTGTTTAACAGTGAGCTGACAAAACTTCTTCCCAAAAAAAACTTTCAGTAGACAAAAACGCTATAAACAGTTGTGACATTATATGATTTTTATACAGTGAGTGCTATTGTAAAGACTGTAAAGTAAGTCTGTCCATCACAGCTTTGTTTTCATCTGCGTAAAAATTCAATATGGCATCCAACCTGATTACCATCTATTGGCAAATAGAGGTGAACGATTAGGAAAAACCACAAATTAATGTCTAAAGTTGCAGGACATCCCATGCTTTCAGCTCTTGGGTAGTTAACAGTGATAGACTCAAATCTAAACCAGTTGAAAATCAATTTAAAAGAATTTCAAGCAGATCAGCCACAGAAAGCAAATTAGTTAAATAAAGAATTAAAAATAATAAAAAGATGGTTAATGCAACATTACATGTGTGTTACTCTGGTTAGACAGAAGTATTATTTATGTTGCCCATATTAATCCACATCCCAATCTGGAACCTCAGTGCATACAATTATGAGAATGCATTAGAAATAATGAACTCTAAACCACAGTGATTCAAGAATACTACAGGAGAATTAATTACATTACTGAACTGAACCATAACATGTGTGTTAATATGACCCAGGCAAACTGAGTAAATATACAATTAACTTTAGTACAAGTATAAGAATAATTGAGAAGTCTGGATGTGCTACTTGGTTTAACAATCTCCAACTAATCAGGAAACTGAAAAGCCAACAGAAGAAGAATCAACAAGAACGAATAAAACTAAACAAAAGCTCACCAAAGCAATCGTAGTAGCTTGACGCCGTTGAGTTTAGCATTTCTGATGTATTTGGTGAAAAAGGGTTTGATTAATGCATGAAAAACTACCAGTAACTAATCAAATGCAACTCGTCAAAGCAAAGATAGTAGATCAGATGTTTTTACCCTCTCGGATCTGTGCCGTGGCGGGTGACGGATTTACACAAGGAGCTCTGGTTGGGGTGAATTATATTTATCTGCAGGGCATTCAGAAAACAAAGACATGGGCGTCTGCATCTCAAGAAGTTTGGAAGGAGAACGGAGGAGTGAAAGGGCTAGAAAGAGAGACAGAAACAGAGGAACTGGGGAGGAAGGAGGTCCATCTTTTGAATCATGGTATAGCAAACTGTACCACCAGCTCTTCCTTGGCATCTACTTTGATTTGTGAGATGGCGCTGTAGGCGTACGCAGCAATCTTAGAAACCTGTGGAGGAAAGAAAAGCACTCAATTAAAACTCCAAATAATATGCATAATGTCTAGTGATAGACCAATACATCGACTGATATTCATCACATCGCCAAAAGCCCGATCAATGGAAAATGCACAATTTATGTTATCATTTTTTTAAAACTTATGTACACTACTGCTCAAAAGTTTGCAGACACTAAAAGTTTTTGAAAAGAAATTAATACTTTTATTCAGCAAGGATGCATTTTAATGATCAAAAGTGACAGTAAAGATAGAAATCTTGTGTAACATAAATATTTCAAATAAATGCTGTTCTTTGAACTTTCTATTCATCATCATCAAAAAAAAAAAAACGTTTTACAGTTTCCACAAAAATATTAAGCAGCAGCACAACTTCTTAATATATAAAACATTAATATAGAACACTGAAATAGAAAACCGTTACATTAAACTCTAATTTCACAATATTACTGTTTATACTGTACTAAATGCATCCTTTGTGAACATCATCATCTTTCCAAAATATAAATTAAAAAAAAATCCTAATGAACCTCAAACTTCATAACAGTAGCGTATATATAGATTTATGCGTGTATCTTTAAATAAAAAAAAGTATAAAAACAGCTGTTTATAGCATATATGCATACAATTAACTGCATTAGCTTATTTATATATATATATATGGGAATTTATATTGCATATTGACTGAATTGATCTCTAGTTTTCACTGTCTGTGATCAATCACTAATAATTTCCACACCAGGCCTTGGCATGCCAAAAGCAGTCTAATATACATTGAGAGGGTTATTTAATAACAGAGTCTGACCTGCTGTACATCTGCGTAGGGGGCCAGGTCAGCGGCGAGCACCTGGTGAGGTTGGCTGGTCAGTGATGGAAGAGGAACGGGCTTCTTCTGAGACAGCGTTCTGCTCAACACCTCCAGCTTGGTGCTTTAACACAAACGCACACGATTCAGCTTAAACATAACCCATGTGCAAATCTTCACCAGCTCAAAAAAACGGACACATCACACTTCTAGTGATGCATGGTTATGACGTCACACCCGTGGTCTCAATAACATACATCCGGCATGTCTACTGTTCATATCAATGGCGTTTCAGCAGTGTAACACACCTGTACTGTCTGGCTCTGTCCATGTATTCATGTTGCTCCATGCCTTGAGAATCAACAGCCGACACGTCAATTATGTTCCTAATCAACAAGAAAAGAAAAGTGAGTTTTAATCTACCAACAGCCCAGACTGTGTAATAAATGACAGAACTGCGGCAGTGAAAGGGAACGTGTGTGTCGTACAGAGCTGTCCGCTGCAGGATGGTCGTGAGCAGGGCCTGTTCATCTGTGCGGTTAGACGGCAGGCTGTCTGCATTTCGCTCCGAGCCACTGGTGGGTTTTCTGTCTAAGTTTGGGTCAGGAATCAATGGCTTCACCTCTTCATTCTGCACAAAAGAGCCAAAAAGAGGCTGGTCAAAAACATGATCATCGGACCTTCTGAAAAACCAGCGGTTCACACTTTTGAGCAGGCAATGGTGGCCTAAAACAATGACTAAGGAGCTATTTGTCTATGCCACATGCCCCAAGTGAAAATAAAGTTGTGTCAGAGTCTGCAAATTATTACATTTTAAAGGAACATTTTTCCAAGGTGAACTGAACCCGTCATAAATATACTGCAAGTCGCTCTGGTTAACAACATCTGCTAAATGTCTTCTTACATCGTATGTCCAAACATCAACTTCTTACTGAATTACATCATACAACCAAACTTGAACCTGCTCAAAAGTGATTTATACAAAGAACACATTTCCATTTTTTTTTTTTACTATTAGTGATTAATGTATAAGTATTTTAGTTAGAGATATATATTTGATTAAACTAATTAATTAAAATCAAGTCTATTAAATACAGCACAAGTAGAAAAAAAATCAATTGTGGTCTGAGATCAATAACAATAATAATAAAAGTTTTAGACTGCTTATATAAAATATATTATAAAATATAATATAGTAAGGATAACAATGTGAGAATATTTAGAAATTTTAATTTTGAATTTCTTTGCATTTGTTTTTTTTTTTTTAAAACAGACCAAAATAATAAATCACAGATTTTCAATGTGGTCTAAGACTTTTGGACAGTTATACAAAAATAGAAACCTGGATTTGAGAATCCCCTGATAATTTAAAGTTTTCCATGAGAGAGGACGAGAAACCCAGTATATATAATTTCCTCATGCATGAGCACATGTTCAGATCTGGGGGTCTGACACATCTGATCCACTGACACCAGCCTATTTCCCAAAACATGCTCTCAATTTATGACATTTCCCATGTTTAATCATCCTGGCACCAGCAGTAAGTCATTCTGATTAGACAAAAACTTAAATGAAATTAGGCATTAGAGTAAGTTTGTTGTAGTCTTGAAACACACTCAGTACTGGCCTGTTCTTGAAGAATTACAAACACACACCAACATTAACTGTGTTGTATGTAATTCTGATTGCAGGAACACAAACAGCACATTCAGCTGTATTTTATAGCTGTTTGGGTGTGTATTGATTAAATCTTATCTACCTGCTCCGACGTTTCGCTATCGCTGCTGAAACAGCACCCCATGATAGCCGTCCAGCAGGTTTAACCTCTTATCTGTGTGAGTTTTTCCGTCTCAGACGCGCTTTTTCGTTTTGTTCGTCTGTTGACTGTCAAGCGCTCCGCTGCAAACGCAGGAACCATCACATGACAGAACTCCCAGTCAGGTCACGTGACTTCCGTCTCCTCGCCTTACGCTGTCACGTCAATTTCCTATTTTTTATTGGACTGAGCAGAGGCGTTATTTTCCCTTTCGACTATGATTTGAAAATAAAATAAAGGTGCGGTAAGCGATTTCAGACGTTTATGTTTAGCTTCTGAATTAAAAACACGACAGGTTGGGGTTTCTTCTCATTGGCTAAATACAAATGTGAACATTCATTGTGCAGTTCACATAAAATGATTGTCAGAGCAGCTATTTCAGAAATACAGCACTTTTGATGAAAATATTGACATTGAAAGATGCAGATAAATAAACTTGTTCAAAAATAAAAAAGAGACATTTAGCCTACATTTATTAGAAGTTTGACAACTAACATTTTGTTTTCTTTTATTAAAGCTTCTGTAGCAATATTTGCATTTGTACTTATTATGGGGAAATTAAAAATACATTGTGGGTATTTAGAACTTAATTAGACCTGTTATTAATTTGCCATCTTGTGTTGGTGAGACTTGACTTGACTAATTGCGGCAACACGAGCGAGCGATGCGTCAAAGTTGAGGTTATGCAAAAGAGCGACTTTCAGGAGCGACAACCAATAGGAGTGAAGCCAAGTCAAGTCACTTTAGGCTAGCGCTTATACAGTACTGATTGTGTCAAAGCAGCCTTACAGTGTCAAACAGGAAAATAGCTTGTCAAGAGTAGCTACATTACACATTTTTTTTCCAGCTAAAATCAGTTCATTGATGATTCAGTTGTCATCATCCAGTTCAGCTCTCTTCAATCAGTCCATGGTTTTACTACAAATAAAACCAAAAAAACTTGTGGTTAAACCATGGTAAATTAATCATGGTATTGCTACACTAACAGTTTAACCATGGTATTTGTAGTAAAACTGTGTGGTTATACAAATGGTAATCAATAAGCCAAAAAAATGGTTACTACACTTTTACTATAATAAATCCATGGTTAATTTTCGTAAGGGCCAAGTCAGTGGAGTGATCTGTAACTACATTCTGTAGTGGTGTGCTGTTGAGGCATGTCCTATCATTTATGACAAGAGTTTCTCTGTGTCTGGCAACCTGAAAGGACATGAGCGAGATGGATTTGTCTGCTGGTTATGTGTGATTTGTATTGATGGCTTAGTCCATTGTAGTATTATGTTCAATAAAAGATTTTATTTGTGATGATCCTGTAGTACTAACTGTAGTACTGTAGTCGCCTACAAACGTTTGTCTCAGTCTGTGTTGACACAATGAAATGTGCTTAATGTGAGGATCTCAGACATCATCATAATGAATGAGGTGAAAACACATTGGCTTTTCAGCAGCCCATTGGATGATAGTCGTCAGGAGAGATTTTTCAAAATCATTATGTGTATGGAAAATCCTCATAAAACATGAAAACCCTACATGTATGTGTGTTACCAGGAATTTACAGCAGGTGTCAGCAATACACTAAAGCGTTTTCGAGTTTGCCATAAATATACAAAAGAGCAAAAGAGCTAAATAAGACCCGAAGCGCGGGAGTCGAGTGTTGAATTTGGTTTGCCAACCGTCAATAAACACCAAAGAAGAAGAAGAGTGTTGAATTTGTTTTGCCAACCGTCAATAAACACCAAAGAAGAAGAATAGTGTTTGAAATTTTTTTTTGTAGAAGTGTCATATTTTCACTGGATGCCGTATATTTCCAGGTTTCATGCGACAAGATGTTCCCAGTTTACAGAGTTTGACGTTATCCCGTTTTACATGGCTCAACAGTTCACCAGGAAAGGTTGGGAATGTTTACATAATTCTCAGGAGAAACTCCAGGTGTAGCAGATGAAAACTGGTAAAAACCGAGTTAATTTTCAAGAGGAGATTGACGATATGAGTGATCCAGAACAAAACATGAAGATACTGAGGAACAAACAGGTTGGTTTCCATTCTCGATTCTTCACTTTTGACTGTTTTGGCAACTTAGCTGTGAAATATCGATCAGTATATGTATGATAAATGATACAGAAATGCATTTAAATGATCATAACACTGGTACAGCAGTAACAAATGAATGACAGAACTAAGATTTGGCACATTAAATCTCTGATACCACAGACTGATACCTGATCTGTGGTTTTCTGCTGTTAAATCAGGATTCACATTCAGTTTTCACATTTATCCACCTTAAAGTGATTGTTACTATTATTATTGTATGTTTATCCAAAGATGACAAATTGAGTCTATAAAAGTCTATAATTCATTCAGTTAGGTACTTTATTGTCATGACAAATATTTGTATTGTCAAAGTAATTGCTGGGTTTCTGCATACAATTACAATGAGAATAGTACAAAACAACAGAAAAACAAAACAATTTACCTGACAATAAGTGAAACAATAGTCTGACAGAAACAGAGGCGTAAAGTTTAACTGAGCTGCTGAAAAGTCAATAGTTCCCAGTTTTCTCCTCATTCATTATGATGATGTCTGAGATCTTCTGTAAATTGGCACATTAAGCACATTTCATTGTGTGTCAGCAGACTGAGACAAACTACAGGATCATCACTTTATGTGATAATCACCTATTGATGTGTGTTTTTAATCTTTACCCCTCAGGTTAAACATGATTAAAAATACTGTTAAAGACTAGAAAAACCATACCTGCACTCGTCATGTTTTTGACATTGAAATAGCATAAATGAACTTTTTCATTCAGACTGCATGTCTGCCATTTTTGTTCAAACCAGTTATTTATGCGATAATTGAAATGCAAGGTTTATAATTTTATAAAATGTTTTAGTTTTGTCAAATGTGTTTTTGTTTTCCTGGTTAAGTACAAGCCCCGCACCACCACTGATTTCATTGGTCAACTTAATCACTCAGTCAGCTGCCAACAAAATTTTTGACTTAAAGGGGTCATATGATGCTGCTAAAAATAACATTATTTTGTGTATTTGGTGTAATGAAATGTGTTTATGCGGTTTAAAGTTAAAAAAACACATTATTTTCCACATACTGTACATTATTGTTTCTCCTCTATGCCCCGCCAACATTTGGGCGGTGTTATGCAAATCTTCCCAGATCGTGACATAGACATGTTGGGGGCGTGTTAGAACGTGCCGTTTTAGGTAGGTGTGGTTAACTCTTAACTTTTATAAAGAATATCTCTTTGGATTTGAGACTTTATTCTTTGCAACTTTACAGATCTTCTTTATGCACCAAGAGCTTGTAACACTCCAAAGAGAAAGGAAAAATTGAAATCGCATCATATGACCCCTTTAATGCATTTAGTTCACAGCTCTTTCTGGTGAAAGAAATACATACATATAGAAGAAAGCTAAAATATTAAATGCCATGGATTAATATTTAGTGAGTAATCCAATATTTAGTAAACAAGCTAAATTACAGGGTGAAAAAATTTATTTAGAAAGATTGCAGCATCATTTAATTTTTTACACAGAGATTGGTAAGTCAATTAGCAAAATCAGTTGAGTTTTAGCAATGCTTGTTGTTGTAGTGCTGGGCGGTATGACCAAAAATGTATATCCTGGTATTTTTTAAAATTATACCGGTTTCACGGTATATGACGGTATGAATTTTTTTCATGCATGACCGGGTGTTAACCATATTTTCTACTGATTGAGAGAGGAAATACTGCAGTAGATTGACTTATGTTACTGTCATGATGAGTGAATATTGTAGAAAAATACCACACTAAATAGTGACTAAACATGCCCCATTAATACATGTTAACCAGGAGTCACTCTCATTTATAATCGCGACATCGTCTGATAAAATCAACATGCATCTACACTAAAGAGCGGGCATGCGGTGGTTTTGGCTATATTACTTTTTTGTCTCATGCAGCGCACTGCCTGCGTCTGAGTAGGCCTAGCCTATTAGGGGCGCCTACAGGATTTCTTCCGAGGGTACGCACCGTGGGGGGGCAAATGATCAGTGAGAGCAGAACGAATGTGTCACACGTTTTAAACTCAACAAATAAAATGGTAAAATACATATATCAAGTGCATGCTCTCACAAATGAAAACGGAGAACAAAACCGCGTTGGAGTGGATTAAAGCCCTGCACGGGCCTCAAATATAGGCCCTAGCCAGTCTTTTTCCCCTTTTCCCAAAAAAGCTTATACTACTATGTTTCAGCTATTAAAATAGTTCAGTTTTGTATGTAGTGGAAAAGTGATTATATTTCGTTTCGTTTTTTATAAAGTTAATTAGAAAAACGTTTAGAGCATTTTTTGTTCGTTAAATGTAAGTTGTTGTTTTTTAAGTAACGACCAAGCGGCCAGCGGCAGACAGTGAATTGATCATAGCCTATATTTTGCAAACGCTTTCTGCCGTCTTGGTCTTGAACAGGAGCGCTTCACAGTGATGAACCACCTCACAGAATTGCCTCACATACATGATGAAAATATATAGAAAGCTTTAAATTACTACTTTAAAACGAAATAATTCAAATCGAAAATAGAAACTCTTCCGTTATGTAATCCTGCATTTCTCTCTAAAGGCACATCCAATGAGGAGATGGCGAGTCATTTTTTCATCACCATAATTGATGGATGTCTAAAATATAAAAATAAGGAAAAGCCTAAAACAGGCCCGATTATAATTTGCGTTTTATTTTATAATTCTGTACAAAAATAAAACAAATTATAATGGCATATATGTAAAACTTGTCCTATAATTGTATAGCTGCTTATATTTTCTGATGTTTATGTTGCTCTGTTCTGAATACCTTAAAATTTAAAGGATTTGCTGCAACGCAATTTTGTCTGATGTGAATTATTTATTAGCCTATTTTTTTATCCACTGCAGCAAATGATGCAGCAAATGCTTTAAAAACTACTTTATTGCATTGAGTCGGCTGCGGTGCTTCTCTGCCGCTCACTGCACAGAACAGACGCAGAGAGAGGCGACACTTCTCCGGGAAAGTCAGACCTCGTGTTCGCGGGACAGCACTGGCGAAATCTTCCAACTGAACCATAGCTAAGGTTTATCCAAAAAAGTCTCTAGGTTTGTCAGTATGCATATTCTATGGAAAAAAGCCGCTAAAAGGGTCTGAAGTTGCTAAATCTAGTGCTAAAGTCGCGCTCGTGTGTGTGAGACGCGGGAGCTGATGGCAGGGGGCGGGGGATATTTGTGGCGGTCAATGTGGATATTGTGGATGAGTTCTTCTGTGTCATCACGTTCTATTAGTTCTACAGCTTCAGTTTCTGAACTTTCACGCTTAGTAACACATACAGCTGTGCCCTCAGCACAGTGCAACAGTGAAAAGAGACCCCTCTCAAACAGAGTCACGTTCTGAACGTTGTTTAAACAACATACTATAATTCTTATGCTATATTATACTATAACAGTGTATTGCGGTATTTTAAAAATTCATATCATAAGAAAAATAAACACCGGTATTCGGTATGAACCGGTATACCGCCCAGCACTAATGGATTTGGATGGAACACTGTGATCTCTCTTTTGTTTCACCCACTGCTGCTGCGTCCAGAGGTCCTAAGGAATTTTTATGGCAGTCACAGGCCAAAACCTTAGGAATCAGTCTGTTGGTGGGTGAAGGGCAGAAACTGCATTTTGACCAATGAAAAGTCCTGTCCTTCCCGGGCTTTGTACCAAAGGTCTCCTTCGTGCCCTCTAAGAGGTGTCTGGCTGTTGTCCTGGCATCTTTATCTGATGGTGTTGGACAGTTTGCTTATGGTAGTCCACCAAGATCCAATCAAAATGTAGCAAACCTTTGTCCACTATTGGTACCGCCATAAACTGGGCCCTGGAATGTGCTTTCCACTATAAATGTTTGTTAAGAACAATACTTAAAACTGTACTGAGATATCTTTAATACTTGTTGAGATACAGGAGGGCAAACTTAGGGGGGAAAAACTTAAAAAGTACTTTTTCCCATTCTTGAACCGTCACAATGCAACAAGTATTGACAAAAGTCAACCGATTGTACTAATAGAATTAGCAATCTCTGTTTAGAAATAAAGTAATGATGCTTCCATCTTTCCAAAGTCATTTTTTCACCCTGTAATTTGGCTCAAAATTCCAGATAAAAACAGTTGTTTTGACTGTCCTCTACAAAATAATGGATTACTCATAAATATTCATAAATAAATACTCATAAATAAATATTCATCCAATATCCATTCTTTTTGTGTGTGTGTGTGTGGGTCTTTCATCTCTATTTATGTTTGTCTTTCTTCTAAAAAAATATTAACAAAACCAAAAATTTGAGTTGGGAAAGTTTCTGAAATTTGTTTGTTTAACACTATACTAAGGTCACGGGTTTGTACTGGATTTGTTTCAGTGTTGTGTAGGCGATCAATGTGACTGACACGACCAATGAAATCTTTAGAATCTGTGGTGGGCGGGGTTTGTGCTTTAACTGGGTTAAAAAGGTGAGGGATATTCACATCATCCTTCATGACAGGTACAAACTCCAGGTGCAGCAGCTGAAATCTGTGACATGGTAAAGATGGAGTTTGTCAAAGAGGAGATTGAAGACATGAGTGATCCAGAACCACCCAGAATAAAACATGAAGATACTGAGGAACAAACAGGTTGGTGTCCATTCTTGATTCTTTATTGGTGACTGCTGAGAAACATTAAAGATGTTGTTAAAAATATTTAGTGGCTGTTAAATAATGAGCAATATGATTAATATATTATCATCTAAATGATCATATCCACATTTTAATTGTATTAACAAGGAATGACAGAACTAACTTTTGGCACTTCAAAGATCTGATCCTTGATGCTCCGATAAATATGTGACCTCGTTTGATTTCTGCTATTAAATCAGTTCCACTTATTTTAACCATATCATTTGTTTATTTTAGACTGGATTGAAGTAAAACAGCGAAGACATGAGGTGAATGAAGTGGAGGAGGAACACTGTAAAATCAAAACTTCAAGAAAAAAAGCAAAACAGCTGCACACCTGCTCACAGTGTGGAAAGAGTTTCAGAGACAAAGAAAACCTTAAAGGACACATTAGAATCCACACTGGAGAGAAACCATACACATGCCCTCAGTGTGGAAAGAGTTTTGCTGATGCAGCAAATCTCCGTAAACATCTCCTCTTTCACTCTGAGGACAAGCCTTTTAGCTGTGATCAGTGTGGTAAAAAGTTTATTTCACCATCAAGTCTAAAAAGTCACATGAAAGTTCATTCAGATGAGAAGCCTCATGTGTGTTCTTTCTGTGGAAAGAGTTTTTCATGGCTGGTCAGTTATAAACAGCACCAGAAAATGCATAATGAAGTGAAAGATCATGTATGTTGTGAGTGTGGAAAGAGCTTTACTAGAGTTTGCAATCTGAAACGGCACCAAATGATTCATACTGGAGAAAAACCTTACAAATGCTCATATTGTGACAAGAGTTTCACTCAGTCTGGAAGCTTGAAAGCACATCTGCGACTTCATACTGGAGAGAAGCCGTATCACTGTATTCAGTGTGGAAAGAGTTTTACTGCAGCAGCCGGTCTCAGTTATCATCTGCACATTCCTTCTGGAGAAAAGCCATTTAGCTGTGATCAGTGTGATAAAAAGTTTATTTCATCATCATGTCTAAAAAGTCATCTGACAGTTCATTCAGATGAGAAGCCTCATGTGTGTTCTTACTGTGGGAAAAGTTTTTCAAGCCTGCGCAGTTGTAAAAAGCACCAGAAAACACATGATAAAAGATCATGATGAGAGATCGTGTGTGTTGTGAGTGTGGGAAGAGCTTTATGGCAGCTGTCTATCTGAAACGGCACCAAAGGATTCACACTTAAGAAGAATCTTACAAGTGCTCACATTGTGACAAGAGTTTCATTTGGTCCGAACACCTGAAATCACATGAGCGAGTTCATTCTGGAGAGAAGCCGTATCACTGTACTCAGTGTGGAAAGAGTTTCACTCGGTCATCAACTTTAGTGACTCATATTAAAAAGCATTGTTTTGTGTCAGAGTGAGCAAATGTTTTCAACAGATTCAATATTTCAAATAAATATTGTGAGATTCAGATACAGTGAATATGAGATTAGCTCAAATGATTAGTTTTGCTGTGAAATGCCACAAGATTTGTGATGAGTTTTTTCTGTTTTGTTGGAGAACAGCAAAAGTTTTTAGTCACATGTATATACTGTGTGTGTGATTTCTTTGATTGAATGCTTCCTCATTAAGACATTGACAAAGAAACACCCAAATAAAACTGGACAAATATGTAAGAAAACTCAATGGCCAGTCTTGTTACATAAAACATTTTTTTTCAAAGATATTTATATTTTAAGTTTCTCTGCAACATAAAAGTTGCACGGGGTCTGTATAATGATGCAAATAAAATTTCCATTTCACTGACATCTCTGATTATTTCTTTGGTTATGTGCGATTTTTAGTGATTGCATTATAGTATTTTAGTCAGATATTTTATTTTGTTCGGCAGTAATAGATTTTATTTGTGATGATTCTGTAGTTTGTCTCAGTCTGTTGACACACAAAGAAGTTTCAGAAATTGTTCAGATTAGTACACGCTAGACAGGGAGGAATTAAGAAAAGAGAAAGCAAAAGTTTGTTTAGGATGCAGTCGAATGTTGATGAAAGTGATGAGTTTTCAGCTGTCTCTTGAAATTTGTCGGGGATTCAGCATTCTGGACGAGGGTGGGAAGATCATTACACCAGTCAGGAACGGTGAACAAAAATGTTTTGGAAAGTGATTTTGTGCCTCTCTGTGATGGTACCACGAGGCGTCACTCACTACAGATCTCAGGCTTCTGGAGGGGATGTAGATTCGTAATAGTGAGTGGAAGTAGGCGGGTGCTGAGCCTGTGGCTGTTATATATGCAAGCATCAATGTCTTGAACTTGATGCGAGCCGCAACCGGTAGCCAGTGCAAGGAGATAAAGAGAGATCATGGGCTCTTTTGGGCTCGTTGAAGACCAGTCGTGCCGCTGCATTCTGAATCATTTTTACATTTACATAGTCATTTAGCAGATGCTTATGAAACGATATTCCGGACTATTTTCAAAAGAAATTGCAAATTGTATTTTCAATTGCGTTTTCCATATGTGGACGCATAAATTGTGACATAATCCAAATGCAATTGCAAATCCTGCATTACCGTTTGCATTTCCTCTGCAAGAGTTCACCGATGCATTGTCGGGTGATGCATATGTCAGTGTCTCATACCTCAAACCACTGCTCCATCTCTTTAACAGTATCATTATACAAGCACAAGATGATGATACAGATTTAACGAAACACATCAAAAGCACAATAGCCTACTGCAGTACCTCAACTGCAAAAACAGCGACCCTGTCACAGATGAACCCTTCAGCGTATAGCTTCTCTGAAGTCAAGTCAGGGTTACATGTAGGGTGTGTCAACAGACTGAGACAAACTGCAGGATCATCACTTTATGTGATAATCACCTATTGATGTGTGTTTTTAATCTTTTACCTCTCAGGTTAAAGTACATGATTAAAATTAAAGACTACAGAAACCATACCTGCACTCATGTTTTTGACAATGAAATATCATAAACTAGCATCTTCATTCAGCCTGTCTGCTGTTTTTGTTCAGACCAATTATATATTATGTATTATATAAAATGTTTTGGTTTTGTCAAAATGTGTGTTATTTTTCTCTGATCCAGTTAAGTGCACACCACCGCTGATTTCACTGGTCAACTCAATCACTGTCATACCTGACAAGTCATCTGTCAACACAATTTTAGACTTCATGAACTGACTACATTCAGTTCACAGCTCTTTCTGATGAAAGAAATACATAAAGAAGAAAGCAAAAAAATATCAAATGTTATGGATGAATATGTACTGGGTACTCAATATTTTGCAGAGGAGCTAAATTACTGAGTAAAAAAAAACTTAAGAAAGATTGCAGCATCTTTATCTTATTTTTACACAGAGATTGGTAGGACAATTAAAATCAGTTGAGTTTAGCAGTAGACTTGCTGGATTATATGCCAATGCTGACACTTCAAAAACAGGAAGAAAAGAAAAACACTTGTTGCATGCCTGTAACTCAAGACATATTAAAGATATCTCAGTATCCTGATAGATACTGATTCTTAACAAACTTTTCTTTTGGTATCTTCATTTTTAAGGCCCTATATGGTTCATTTGGTTTAATAGAAAGAAACAAGATGCATTTCTTGAATTATTTAATCCCAGCGATATGGAGATCACAATGTGTTTCTATGAGTAAATTGTTTAATTTTACTCATTTACATACAGCTGATACTTATTTAAAGTGGAATGTCTGAAGAACAAATAATCTTTATAGGGCTTTAAAATGATGATTCCAAAAGAAAACTGTTCAGAACCAGAATCTAAAATCATATTGAGATATCTTTAATACTTCTTGAGTCACAGGCACACAATCTTTGGGAAAATAATATTTTTGGCATTCAGACAGGTTTGTTCTGCATTTGTTTTAATATGGGAAACATTTAGTTTTAACATTATATCTTCTTCAGACATTCCTCTTTAAAATAAAAAAGTTATCCAAAGCAACTGACATTTGGTTTTCGAACACTAAAAATGTCAAGTCAAGTCATGTCACCTTTATTTATATAGCGATTACTGATTGTGTCAAAGCAGCATTACAGTGTCAAGCAGGAAAATAGTTTGTCAATAATGCAAAAGGACAATGACAAAGAGTCATTTTTTTCAGCTAAAGTCAGTTCATTGATGATTCAGTGATGCCATCATCCAGTTAATCTCTTTTCCAATAGTGTCGGAGCAATCAGTCAAGTGTCCCCAACTAAACAAGCCAAAGGCGACAGCGGCAAGGAACCCAAACTCCATCGGTGACAGAAATGGAGAAAACCTTGGGAGAAACCAGGCTCAGTTGGGGGGCCTTAAAAATGAAGTTATTAAAAGAAAGGTTTGTTAAGAACCATTAATAAGAACCATTGACCACTTAAAAGGCTATTGAGATTTCTTTAATACGTATTGAGATGCAGGAGTGCAAAACATAAAACATAAAAAGAGCTTCTTCCAATTCTTGAACTGTTGCAATGCAACAAGTACTGCTAAAATAATCAGATTTTACTAATAGTATACAAATCATTGTGTTAAAATGAAACAACGATGCTGCCATCTTTCCAAATTAATTTTTTCACCCTGTAATTTGGCTCCAAATCTCAGATGAAAATGGACTCTCCTCTACAAAATAGGGGATTACTCTGTAAATATCCATCCATGACATGAAATATTTTGTCTTTCATCACTATTTATTTTTGTCTTTCTTTTGAAAAAAAAAAGAAAAATGAACAAAACCAACCGAGTTGGGGAAGTTTCTGAAATTTGGTTGCTTTGACACAAAATAACCCTATACTAAGGTTACAGGTTATACTGGATTTGTTTCAGTGTTGTGTAGGCGATCACTGTGATTGACACGACCAATGAAATCTTCTGAATCTTTTGTGCTTTAACTTGGTTAAAAAGGTGTGGAATATTCACATCATCCTACAAGAGAAGGACAAACTCCAGGTCTGTGCCTACAAGACTCGTACAGAAGTTGAAGAGGACATTATTAACGACATGAATGATCCAGAACCATCCAGAATAAAACATGAATGGACAGGTTGGTGTCCATTCATGATTCTTCATTATTGACTGCTGAGAAACATTAAAGCTGCTGTTAAAAAGATTTAGTGGCTCTGAAATTTTAACAACATCATTTGTTTATTTTAGACTGGATTGAAGTAAAACAGCAAAGACATGAGGTGAATGAAGTGGAGGAGGAACACATTTCCATTTCACTGACATCTGATTATGTGTGATTTTTATTGATGTGTGTTAGTCCATTGGAGTATTTTAGTTCTGTTCAGTAATAGGTTTTATTTGTGATGATCCTGTAGTTTGTCTCAGTCTGTTGACACACAATGAAATGTGTTTAATGTGCTGATTTACAGAAGATCTCAGAAATCATCATAATGAATGAGGAGAAAACAGGGAACTATTGGCTTTTCAGCAGCTCATTTGATGATAGTCTTGTTGTCAAGAGAGATTATTCAGCGTAGATTAAGTAAAAAATAATGTAAAATATGTACAGTATAAAATCATTATGTGTATGGAAAATCCTCATAAAACATGAAAACCCTACATGGTGTTGAAAAAACCAGCATATGCTGGTTAGGTATGTTTTGAAGCATGGCTGCTGGTTTAAGATGGTCCTAAGCTGGTCATGAGCTGGTTTGAGATGGTCCTAAACTGGTCTTAAAGGGGTCATATGATACGATTTCATTTTTTCCTTTCTCTTTAGAGTGTTACAAGCTCTTGGTGCATAAAGAAGATCTGTAAAGTTGCAAAGACTAAAGTCTCAAATCCAAAGAGATATTCTTTATAACCTTGCTTTTTCAGACCGATGAGCTTTGTAAAAATCGACGCGTTTCAAAAAGGCGGGGCATAGAGGAGAAACAATAATGTACAGTATGTGGAAAATAATGTGTTTTTTTAACTTTAAACCGCATAAACACATTTCATTACACCAAATACACAAAACAATGTTCTTTTTAGCAGCATCATATGACCCCTTTAAGCAACTAGCTCCTGCTCAGGACCAGCATACGACCAGCTTAAACCAGTTTAAACCATCAGTCATGCTTCAAAACATACCTAACCAGCATATGCTGTTTTTTTTCAACAGGGGTATGTGTGTGTCACCAGGGATTTCCAGCAGGTGACAGCAATACACTAAAGCGTTTTCGAGTTTGCCATAAATATACAAAAGAGCAAAAAGATGCTTATGTGGAGAAGTGGAAACTGTGAAACATGTAATAATGGAGTGTGTTATTAATCGAACTGCAAGAATCTTCATGTTTTCTGAGCTGTTGGAATCTGGAGTATCATCTCTATCTCTTAAATCAATTCTTAATAACAAGGACTATGAAACAACAAAGGCTGTTGTAAAAATGTTTACACATCACTGGACTTCATGAGAGAATTTAACCTCTAGGCAGAGTTCTTCAAATGAACTGAGGAGGGCAGCAATAGGCTACGCCTTTGATGCGTCTAGTCTGCCGCAAATTTTATATGAAGAAGAAGAGCAGAAGAGCGAAACGGAGAGTCGAGTGTTGAATCTGACACATTCACATACTATTAAATATTAAGTTTATTAAAGAGGAGATTGACGATATGAGTGACCCAGAACCATCCAGAATAAAACATGAAGATACCGACAGGTTATCAACAAACAGGTTGGTTTCCATTCTCGATTCTCTATTTTTGACTGTTTTGGCAGCTGTGAAATATCGATCAGTATATGGATGATAAATGATACAGAACAGAAATGCGTTTAAATGATCATAACACTGGTACAGCAGTAACAAGTGAATGACAGAACTAAACTTTGGCACATTAAAGGAGTAGTTCACTTCCAGAACAAAAGTTTACAGGTAATGTACTCACTCCCTTGTCATCCAAGATGTTCATGTCTTTCTTTCTTCAGTCGTAAAGAAATTGTTTTTTGAGCAAAACATTTCAAGAATTATCTCCATATAAAATTGACTTCTATGGTGCCCGCGAGTTTGAACTTCCAAAATGCAGTTTCAGTGCAGCTTCAAAGGGCTCTAAACACTGTTGCCAACTCTCGCGAGACAAATAAGCAACAGCAGCTTCAAAAAGAAGCCCAATATTTTTTGATAATTTATTATCAATATTATTTATTATCAATTATTTATTACCAATAAATGAGCCCGCAACATATTAAACTGAAACTACCCTTTTATTTGAAAAGCAAAAACATAAGTTATTTTACAAAAATCAGCAAACTGCAACAAAGCAGGAACAAAACTCATCTCCAATCACCTGTGTGTGGAATAGGATTGGAGAGATGGAAAAGGAGGAAAACACGAGAGCTTCAAAGGGTCTACTCTTAGTATTAGTATAGGCCTACTTGTTTTTTGTTGTTGTTGTTTTTTTTACAGCCCGTGATAATTAATACATTACAAAAACATTGTAAAAATTAGGCTACCTTTATAAAGGAAAAAAGTATACTAAAAAAGTCTACTACTATCATCGCTTGGATTACAGCGTCACGCGCCTTCTTGAACGTGATTTTTCTTCAATCCCTCATTGAAGAAAAATCACGTTAAAAAAGAAGGCGTGTGCGGAGGGGGCGGAATATTTGACAAATTACGCTACAGCACTTATATTTTTGCACTGATTGGCTATTAACTGTGAGCAGACAGAGTGTCAATCAATGCATTGGAGAATACAGTGAACACAAATGAAAAGAAACGAAGTTGCTTGTTAGGTTTTCCTAACAAGCAACCATATTTTTTAAAATAAGCCCAAAAAACCGCAACCCGCGACCCGGGATTTTTTCACGCAACTTTACAAAAAAAGAAGCCCAAAGTCACGTATAATACGCGGACTTGGCAACTCTGCAACGCACCTGTATTTGACGTACCGTAAACTCTAGTGTGACGCAAAC
>NW_015645522.1:71623-76819 GCF_001515625.1 Sinocyclocheilus rhinocerous
TATATAATAAAAAGCCTATAATAAATCAGTACACTAGATGAGGTAAAATAGGCTACACCATGTGTGTGTCCACATTCCATTGATTTGTGCTTACTGGTGAAAGTGCAATACCTGAAATGCAAAAGTAAATTTCTCAAATGACAACAATAATTACGATTATAATTTTGAGAAAAAATATTTTTTATCAGTTTAACCATTATACAGAATGACGAAAATGTGACTAAGATATTATTGACTAAAACTTGACTAAAATGCTCATACATTTCATTGACTTAAACTTGACAAAACAAAAACAGGACAAGGTTGTCTAAATATGATAACTAAAATGTACATTTTACAGGGTAAAAAATTACTTTATAAAGATGGCAGCATCATTATTTTAGTTTTTACACAGATATTGCTTGGTCTAATAAAATCGGTTGAGTTTAGCAATGTTTGTTGCATTAAATGCCAATGGTGACGCTTCAAAAATGGGGAAAAAGCACTTTTTGTATTTTTCCCTTAAGTTTGCATGCCTGGAACTAAGAAATATTTAAGGATATATCAGTATCCTTTTATAAACTGGTTCTTAAACATTTCTTTTGTTATCTTAATTTTAAAGTATGGTTCATTTGGTTTGATAAAAACAAAAACAAAACAAAAAACAAGATGCATTTCCAGTTTCAAGATTATTTGTTCTTCAGACATTGCACTTTAAATATCAGCTGTACGTAAATGAGTAAAATTAAACAATTTACTCATAGAGACGCATTGTGATCCCCATATCGCTGGGATTGAACCACAGGGCCTTAAAATAATTCAAGAAAATGTTAAGAACTAGAATTATCAGCTATTAAAAGTGACCCACATTTTTTTTGAACACTAAAAATGTAATTCATATCTCCATATCTCTAGAATGGCCTTAAAAATTAGAATATTGAAAGAAATGTTTGCTAAGAACCATTAATAAGAACCATTAACCACCTAAAAGGTTATTGTGATATCTTTAATACTTGTTGAGATACAGGAGTACAAACTAAGGGGGGAAAAAGTATAAAAAGTACTTCTTCCCATTCTTGAACTGTAACAATGCAACAAGTATTGCTCAAGTCAACCGACTGTACTAATAGAATTCTCTGTGTAAAAATAAAATACTTATACTACCTTCTTTCTAAAGTCATTTTTCACCCTGTAATTTGGCTCAAAATTCCAGATAAAATGGTTGTTTTGACTGTCCTCTACAAAATATTGGATTACTCAGTAAATATTCATCCAATATCCATTAAAGGGGTCATATGATGCGATTTCAAGTTTTCCTTTCTCTTTGGAGTGTTACAAGCTGATTGTGCATAGATAAGATCCCTGAAGTTGCAAAGACTAAAGTCTCAAAACCAAAGAGATATTCTTTATCAAAGTTAAGACTCTGCCACGCCCCCCTAAAACGGCTCATTCTAACACGCCCCCACATATCTACCCCACTATGTGGAAATATTTGCATAATCCCGCCGCAAATGTGCACGCAAAGAAAGAAGGCATGTTTTCAGTAACGCAGTTAGTGTTGATGCAGCATGTCAGGGAGACGCTGTGTGTTTCAGTGCGAAAGCAAAAGCACTTTATTTGGATCACTTACAACAGAACAGCAATGCATTTTATGGACGACCGTTTCGTGAACCTAGGAGAGGAGGTAATTCTGAATTTGCTATGACAATCTGCCGCTTCTGAATCAGCTACTGTTTTGTTATTAGTTTAAGTATTTGCTATTGACTGTTCAAATGCGGAGTTTTGCGCATCGTGTGTGCGTGCGCGCGTGTGTGTGAGAGAGAGAGAGAGCGAGAGACAGAGACACAGTGGAGTCAGCTGTCTTAACCGTGGCTTGTGTACTGCAAACACATACCAGCTTCATCACTGTGTCTGTCACACGACTCTGTTCCCCTTTCGGGCTTGAACTGATGGTAAAACTAATGACATTATTTACTGTCTTTACATTTATTTTGAAAGATGAAGCTCGCGATTATGGTAAGGGGCGTTACATTTCCGACGAGTGCTTGCGGTGTTCGGCCAATCACAATGCACTGGGTCAGCTGGCCAATCAGAGCAGACTGCGCTTGTCAGAAGGAGGGACTTTGTAGAAAACGAAGCGTTTGAGAGAGGCGGGGCATAGAGGACCTACAATAATGTACAGTATAGGGCTGGACAATAATTCAATATCAATATGTATCGCTATATAATTTTTTTCAATAACGGTGATATGATTTTTAAACACATGTCCGATATTTCGATATACATTACCAGTTTCCCATAACGCCCCCACATATCTAGGTCACTATGTGGGAATATTTGCATAATGCGCCCAAATGTGCATGCAAAGAAAGAAGGCGTGGTTTCAGTAACCGCAGTTAGTGTTGAAGCAGCATGTCAGGGAGACGCTGTGTGTTTCTAGGCGAAAGCAAAAGCACTTTATTTGGCCTTCCGAAAGTAGATGCATTTAGGAATCTTTAAGATTACTTACAACAGAACAGCAATGCATTTTATGGACGACCGTTTCGTGAACCTAGGAGTGGAGGTAATTCCGACTTTGCTATGACAATCTGGCGCTTCTGAATCAGCGACTGTAAGTATGTTTTGTTATTAGTTTAAGTATTTGCTATTGACTGTTCAAATGCAGAGTTTTGCGCAGTGCAGAGTAACGCGTTGTGTGTGTGTGAGGGGAACAGGGTCACATCACAGGAGAGTGAACTGTCTGTCAGAAATCATAGCACGTCAGCTGTCTTAACCGCGGCTTGTGTACTGCATCATCTCTGTGTCTGTCACGCGACTCTGTTGTCCTTTCGGGCTTGAACTGATGGTAAAACTAATGACATTATTTACTGTCTTTACGTTTATTTTGAAAGATGAAGCTCGCGTTTATGGTAAGGGGCGTTACATTTCCGACGTGTGCTTGTGGTGTTCGGCCAATCACAATGCACTGGGTCAGCTGGCCAATCAGAGCAGACTGCGCTTGTCAAAGGAGGGGGCTTTGTAGAAAACGAAGCGTTTGAGAGAGGCGGGGCATAGAGGACCTACAATAATGTACAGTATTTTAAAAATAATGTGTTTTTTGAACATTAAAGCATGTCAACATTCTGTTACACCAAATACACAAAATAATGATCTTTAAAAAAGCATCATATGACCCCTTTAATAAAAAATATGAACAAAACCAACATTTTGAGTTGGGGGATTTTCTAAAATTTGGTTGTTTTGACTAAAAATAAACCTATAACGTTACAGGTTTGTACTGGATTTGTTTCAGTGTTGTGTAGACGATCACCGTGATTGACACAACCAATGAAATCTTCTGAATCTGTGGTGGGCGGGGTTTGTGCTTTAACTGGGTTAAAAAGGTGTGGAATATTCACATCATCCTTCAAGAGAAGGACAAACTCCAGGTGCAGCAGCTGAAATCTGTGACATACTGTGGTAAAGATGGAGTTTGTTAAAGAGGAGATTGAAGACACGAGTGATCCAGAACCATCCAGAATAAAACATGAAGATACTGAGGAACAAACAAGTTGGTGTCCATTCTTGATTTTTTATTGTTGACTGCTGAGAAACATTAAAGCCTCAGGCAAAAAGATTTAGTGGCTGTGAACTAATGAGCAATAGGAATGGTAAATCACCATCTAGATGATCATGTCCACATTTTAATTTTATTAACAAGAAATGACAGAACTATCCTTTGGCACTTCAAAGATCTGATCCTTGATACTCAGATAAATATGTGACCTCGTTTGGTTTCTGCTATTAAATCAGTTCCACTGATTTTAACCATATCATTTGTTTATTTTAGACTGGATAGAAGTTAAACAGCAAAGACATGAGGTGAATGAAGTGGTGGAGGAACACTGTAAAATCAAAACTTCAAGAAAAAAAACCGAACAGCTGCACACCTGCTCACAGTGTGGAAAGAGTTTCAGAGACAAAGAAAACCTTAAAGGACACATTAGAATCCACACTGGAGAGAAACCATACACATGCCCTCAGCGTGGAAAGAGTTTTGCTGATGCATCTGGTCTCCGTTATCATCTGCATGTTCACTCTGGAGAAAAGCCATTTAACTGTGGCCAGCTATAAACAGCACCAGAAAACACATAATGAAGTGAGAGATCATGTGTGTTGTGAGTGTGGAAAGAGCTTTACTAGAGCTGATAATCTGAAACAGCACCAAATGATTCATACTGGAGAAAAACCTTACAAGTGCTCACATTGTGACAAGAGTTTCACTCAGTCTGAAAAACTGAAAGCACATCGGCGACTTCATACTGGAGAGAAGCCGTATCACTGTACTCAGTGTGGAAAGAGTTTCAAAGATGCATCTGGTCTCAGTTATCATCTGCACATTCCTTCTGGAGAAAAGCCATTTAGCTGTGATCAGTGTGATAAAAAGTTTATTTCATCATCATGTCTAAAAAGTCACCTGACAGTTCATTCAGATGAGAAGCCTCATGCGTGTTCTTACTGTGGGAAAAGATTTTCAAGCCTGCGCAGTTGTAAAAAGCACCAGAAAACACATGATAAAAGATCATGATGAGAGATCGTGTGTGTTGTGAGTGTGGGAAGAGCTTTATGGCAGCTGTCTATCTGAAACGGCACCAAAGGATTCACACTTAAGAAGAATCTTACAAGTGCTCACATTGTGACAAGAGTTTCATTTGGTCCGAACACCTGAAATCACATGAGCGAGTTCATTCTGGAGAGAAGCCGTATCACTGTACTCAGTGTGGAAAGAGTTTCACTCGGTCATCAACTTTAGTGACTCATATTAAAAAGCATTGTTTTGTGTCAGAGTGAGCAAATGTTTTCTACAGATTCAATATTTCAAGTCAATCATGTGAGAGTCAGATACAGTAGAAATGAGATTATCTCAAATGATTAATTTTGCTGTGAAATGCCACAAGATTTGTGATGTTTTTTTCCTGTTTTGTTGGAGAACAGCAAAAGTTTTTAGTCACATGTACAGGTGCATCTCAATAAATTAGAATGTCGTGGAAAAGTTCATTTATTCAGTAATTCAACTCAAATTGTGGAACTCGTGTATTAAATAAATTCAATGCACACAGACTGAAGTAGTTTAAGTCTTTGGTTCTTTTAATTGTGATGATTTTGGCTCACATTTAACAAAAACCCACCAATTCACTATCTCAACAAATTAGAATACTTTATAAGACCAATAAAAAA
>NW_015645522.1:78812-84497 GCF_001515625.1 Sinocyclocheilus rhinocerous
TTTGTAGAAAACGAAGCGTTTGAGAGAGGCGGGGCATAGAGGACCTACAATAATGTACAGTATTTTAAAAATAATGTGTTTTTTGAACATTAAAGCATGTCAACATTCTGTTACACCAAATACACAAAATAATGATCTTTAAAAAAGCATCATATGACCCCTTTAATAAAAAATATGAACAAAACCAACATTTTGAGTTGGGGGATTTTCTAAAATTTGGTTGTTTTGACTAAAAATAAACCTATAACGTTACAGGTTTGTACTGGATTTGTTTCAGTGTTGTGTAGGCGATCAATGTGACTGACACGACCAATGAAATCTTTAGAATCTGTGGTGGGCGGGGTTTGTGCTTTAACTGGGTTAAAAAGGTGAGGGATATTCACATCATCCTTCATGACAGGTACAAACTCCAGGTGCAGCAGCTGAAATCTGTGACATGGTAAAGATGGAGTTTGTCAAAGAGGAGATTGAAGACATGAGTGATCCAGAACCATCCAGAATAAAACATGAAGATACTGAGGAACAAACAAGTTGGTGTCCATTCTTGATTTTTTATTGTTGACTGCTGAGAAACATTAAAGCCTCAGGCAAAAAGATTTAGTGGCTGTGAACTAATGAGCAATAGGAATGGTAAATCACCATCTAGATGATCATGTCCACATTTTAATTTTATTAACAAGAAATGACAGAACTATCCTTTGGCACTTCAAAGATCTGATCCTTGATACTCAGATAAATATGTGACCTCGTTTGGTTTCTGCTATTAAATCAGTTCCACTTATTTTAACCATATCATTTGTTTATTTTAGACTGGATTGAAGTAAAACAGCGAAGACATGAGGTGAATGAAGTGGAGGAGGAACACTGTAAAATCAAAACTTCAAGAAAAAAAGCAAAACAGCTGCACACCTGCTCACAGTGTGGAAAGAGTTTCAGAGACAAAGAAAACCTTAAAGGACACATTAGAATCCACACTGGAGAGAAACCATACACATGCCCTCAGCGTGGAAAGAGTTTTGCTGATGCATCTGGTCTCCGTTATCATCTGCATGTTCACTCTGGAGAAAAGCCATTTAACTGTGGCCAGCTATAAACAGCACCAGAAAACACATAATGAAGTGAGAGATCATGTGTGTTGTGAGTGTGGAAAGAGCTTTACTAGAGCTGATAATCTGAAACAGCACCAAATGATTCATACTGGAGAAAAACCTTACAAGTGCTCACATTGTGACAAGAGTTTCACTCAGTCTGAAAAACTGAAAGCACATCGGCGACTTCATACTGGAGAGAAGCCGTATCACTGTACTCAGTGTGGAAAGAGTTTCAAAGATGCATCTGGTCTCAGTTATCATCTGCACATTCCTTCTGGAGAAAAGCCATTTAGCTGTGATCAGTGTGATAAAAAGTTTATTTCATCATCATGTCTAAAAAGTCACCTGACAGTTCATTCAGATGAGAAGCCTCATGCGTGTTCTTACTGTGGGAAAAGATTTTCAAGCCTGCGCAGTTGTAAAAAGCACCAGAAAACACATGTTAAAAGATCGTGTGTGTTGTGAGTGTGGAAAGAGCTTTTCTACAGCTGCCTATTTGAAACGACACCAAAGGATTCACACTGAAAGGGTGTCACAATGTGAGCACTTGTAAGGTTTTTCTTAAAGGGTTAGTTCACCCAAAAATGAAAACTAGGCTGCGTTTTACTCATCCCCGAGGCATCCTAGGTGTATATGACTTTCTTCTTTCAGACGAATCCAGTCGGAGTTATATTAAAAATTGTCTTTGATCTTTCAAGCTCTATCATTTCAGTCAGCTGGTGTTGCATTTCTTCAGTCCAAAAGACTGTTTACAACAGTGAACACAAGCTAGATTCAAATGATTATTACGTTTTGAATATGGATATTTTTCTTACAAAAACGCATCGATTCGCTACAGAAGGCCTTTGTTCACCCCCCGGAGCCGTGTGAGACACTTTTTTTTATGGAAGGGCGCTTTTTATTTCAGGTCTTTTGGACTGAAGCTGATTTTTACAATTTTTAATATAACTCTGACTGGATTTGTCTAAAAGAAGAAAGTCATATACACCTATAGGATGCCTCGGGGGTGAGTAAAACGCAGCCAAATTTTCATTTTTGGGTGAACTAACCCTTTAAGAAAAACCTTACAAGTGCTCACATTGTGACAAGAGTTTCATTCGGTCTGAACACCTGAAAAAGCATGAGCGAGTTCATACTGGAGAGAAGCTGTATCACTGTACTCAGTGTGGAGAGAGTTTCACTCAGTCAACCACTCTAGTGACTCATATTAAAAAGCATTGTTTTGTGTCAGAGTGAGCAAATGTTTTCAACAGATTCAATATTTCAAATAAATATTGTGAGATTCAGATACAGTGAATATGAGATTAGCTCAAATGATTAGTTTTGCTGTGAAATGCCACAAGATTTGTGATGAGTTTTTTCTGTTTTGTTGGAGAACAGCAAAAGTTTTTAGTCACATGTATATACTGTGTGTGTGTGTTCTTTGATTGAATGCTTCCTCATTAAGACATTGACAAAGAAACACCCAAATAAAACTGGACAAATATGTAAGAAAACTCAATGGCCAGTCTTGTCATATAAAACTTTTTTTTTTCAAAGATATTTATTTTTTAAGTTTCTCTGCAACATAAAAGTTGCACAGGGTCTGTATAATGATGCAAATAAAATTTCAATTTCACTGATATCGCTGATTATTTCTTTGGTTATGTGCGATTTTTAGTTATGTTAGTCCATTGTAGTATTTTAGCCAGATATTTTATTTTGTTCAGAGGCAGTAATAGATTTTATTTGTGATGATCCTGTAGTTCAATGGAATGTGTACCTTAATGTGCCAGGAAGTACAAGGGGCACAGGAAGTGCTCATAATACAAAGTTTCAGACATTGCTCAGATTAGTACAAGCTAGACGGAGAGGAATTAAGAAAAGAGAAAGCAAAAGTTTTTTTTTTTAGGATGTAGTCGAATGTTGATGAAAGAGCTGTCGCTTGAAATTTGTCAGGGATTCAGCATTCTGGATGAGGGTGGGAAGATCATTACACCAGCCAGGAACGGTGGACAAAAATCTTCTGGAAAGTGATTTTGTGCCTCTCTGTGATGGTACCACAAGGCGTCGCTCACTACAGATCTCAGGCTTCTGGAGGGGATGTAGATTCGTAATAGTGAGTGGAAGTAAACAGGTGCTGAGCCTGTGGCTGCTCTATACACAACTAAAGCGAGCATCAGTGTCTTGAACTTGATGCGAGCCGCAACCGATAAGCAGTGCTGGGAGATAAAGAGAGGTGTGACGTGGATCTTTTTGTGCTCGTTGAAGACCAGTCATGCTGCTGTTTTCTGAATCATTTGTAGTGGTTAGATTGCGCATGATGGAAGTCCAGCCATACAAATCCAGAAAAGCAAAAAGACGACAAGCAGGAGGGAGAAGCGCGAGAGTCGAGTGCTGAATTTTTTTTTACTTTATCCAACTTTTCATGGCTCAGCAGTTCATCAGTAAAGTTTGGGAATATTTAACAATTGACATTAAATAGATATCATTCAGGATCTATTTCAAGGTGCAGCTGATTTTCTACATAGTCTAATAGACAGAGAAGAGAATTAAATGTTTTGAAGAGTTTCCGTGTATGTGATGTGCCATTGATCTTATTATAAAAAAGGAAGTTTTGGCAGCGATGGAAAAGTTTTACCTTGGTGGAAAATGAGGATATCAGTGACTGATACAACACTTACTGAGATTAGCTAAATCTTTGCACCATTTTCTCTCCACTGCTCACAGAGGACAACACATAACCAGGGATTGGAGGGAGTCGTGTGCTGGTCTGGAGGAAAGAGGACAGATATTGCCTAGACAGGTAGTTAGGATAGAAAATAAGTCGTATCTGTGGCACAATTCACATCTAATGATGAGAAATTTGTGGGGGTGGGAAGAGATGAAGATACCACAGAGGAAAGTCGAGAAGGAGAAAGAGACCTAGTTTTCGTCTAAATGAAGCTGGCAGAGGGTTTGGTGGTGATGTAGATCAAAAGTGATAATGAAATGATCCGAGAAGTGCAAAGGTTTAAACAAGATTTAATCTGTGATACAATTGCGTGTAAAGATGAGGTCAAGCTGGTTACATGATTTATGAGTACTTGTGGTGTTGAGTTGCCGAAGGTCGAAAGAGGCTAGGAGAGAGTGGAAGCCAGCAGCAAATGGCTTCTCAAGGTGGATGTTGAAGTCCGCGAGAAGAACAAGAGGGCTGCCATCCTCCGGTAATGAGGACAGCAGCATATCCGGTTCTTCTAGAAAGTTTCCCAACTGACCTGGAGGGCGATAAATAACTACAATATGGAGTTTTACAGGGAGTGTGACTGTAACAGCATGAAATTTAAAAGAAAATATTGTTACAGTTATAGGAGCATGTGAGTTATTTCCAGCTGAGTGCCTCTCAGCTGGAAATAAATATATATCAGTGGCGTGCGGTGGTGTTTTAAAATGAGGAGGCAGTTTTATATAGAAATATATATTTATATAGAAATATTACATAAAAAAGAGAACACATATAATTCTATTTTGTATTTTATTAATATTATTTTTTATTTTATTACTAATTATACATTTCATTGTTAAACACTGCCACAGACAAGAAGATATATATTTCATTTCATCACGCTGAATGCTCATTAAAAACTGACGCAGTCATCACGTTTTCAGACCATTTCAAGTTTTATTTTGACGTGAAACAAAGTAGTGGTATCTAAGCGGGAGAGTTGTTTACTTACTTTATAATTAGTTGAAATTTAAAAGAAAATATTGTTACAGTTATAGGAGCATGTGAGTTATTTCCAGCTGAGTGCCTCTCAGCTGGAAATAAATATATATCAGTGGCGTGCGGTGGTGTTTTAAAATGAGGAGGCAGTTTTATATAGAAATATATATTTATATAGAAATATTACATAAAAAAGAGAACACATATAATTCTATTTTGTATTTTATTAATATTATTTTTTATTTTATTTTAAAATTGTAATACTAATTATACATTTTATAGTGTTTTTATGCATTTTTATATTTATTCAGAAATATTAACTAAAGGCAGTAACAATTTGAACAATATTCTGGAAACCGTTTACAATAAGGTTTCATTAGTAAACATTAGTTAACTACTTTAGTTAACATGAACTAAGAATAAACAATAGCCTACTTCTACAGCATTTATTAATCTTAGTTAATATTAATTTCAACATTTACTAATGCATTATTAAAATCAAAAGTTGTGTTTGTTAACATTAGTTTATGCACTGTGAACTAACATGAACTAACAATGCTAATGTAACTAATGTAAACAAAGATGAATAAATACTGTAATACATGTTCATTGTTTGTTCATGTTAATTACTCATTAAATGACACCTTATTGTAAAATGTTACCAATATTTTTTATTTGTGAACTGATGTTCAGCTGTTCTTTTTAATAGTCAACTTATTTTCGGGTCATCATCATAAAAGCCCTTTAAACACTGCCACAGACAAGAAGATATATATTTCATTTCATCACGCTGAATGCTCATTAAAAACTGACGCAGTCATCACGTTTTCAGACCATTTCAAGTTTTATTTTGACTAGGCCTGTCACGATAACAACTTTTTGTTGTGCGATATATTGCCCCAGAAATAATTG
>NW_015645522.1:84555-89497 GCF_001515625.1 Sinocyclocheilus rhinocerous
CTTGTTGACAGGGGGGCACAATAGTCTGACAGAAACAGAGGCGTAACGTTTAAATGAGCTGCTGAAAAGCAAATAGTTCCCTGTTTTCTCCTCATTCATTATGATGATGTCTGAGATCTTCTGTAAATTGGCACATTAAGCACATTTCATTGTGTGTCAACAACTGAGACAAACTACAGGATCATGACTTTATGTGATAATCACCTATTGATGTGTGTTTTTATTCTTTTACCCCTCAGGTTAAAGTACACGATTAAAATACTATTCAAGACTACAGACACCATACCTGCACTTATCATGTTTTTGACATTGCAATAAATAAGCATTTTCAGTCTGCCGTGTTTGTTCAAACCAGTTATATATAAAATAATTGAAATGCAAGGATTAGAATTTTATAAAATGTTTTGATTTTGTCAAAATGTGTTTTATTTTCCCTGAACCAGTTAAGCACAAGCCCCGCACCACCGCTGATTTCATTGATCAACTCAATCACTCAGTCAGCTGCCAACAACATTTTTGACTTAATGGATTTAGTTCACAGCTCTTTCTGATGAAAGAAATAGATAAATGAAGCAGAAAGCCAAAATATTAAATGTCTTGGATGGATATTTTAGTGAGCAATCCAATTTTTTGTAAAGGACCTAAATTACAGGGTGAAAAAAAATGTCTTTAGAAAGATTGCAGCATTATTATTTTATTTTTACACAGAGATTGATTGGTCCATTAGTAAAAATCTGTTGAGTTAAGCAATGCTTGTTGCATTAAATGCCAATGGTGATGCTTCAAAAATTAAATTTTTGTAAAGTTTGCATGCCTATAACTCAAGAAGTATTTAAGGATATCTCAGTATACTTTTATAATGCTCTTAAACTTTTAGGTATCTTCATTTTTAAGGCCCTATTGTTCATTTGGTTTGATAGACAAAAACAAGATGCATTTCTAGTTTCAAGATTATTGTTCTTCAGACATTCCTCTTTAAATAAGCATCAGCTGTATGAAATTGAGTAAAATTCAACAATTTACTCAGAGACACATTGTAATCCCCATATCGCTGGGATTGAAATAGGGCTTTTAAATGAGGATTTCAAAAGAAACCTTTTTAAGAATTAGAATCATATTGAGATATCTTTATTTCTTCTTCAGTCACAGGCATGCAATATTTGGGAAAATAATATTTTTTGGCATTCAGACAGGTGTTTAATGCCGTTTTTTTGATAGAGGAAACAAGATACATTTCTTGTTTCAACATTATATCTTCTTCAGAAATTCCTCTTTAAAATACAAAAAAGTTAGCTGTGAAGACCCACATTTGGTTTTTGAACACTGAAAATGTAACAGTTTCATATCAGCATATCTCTAGAATTGAACCATATATGTCCTTAAAAATAAGAATACTGAAAGAAATGTTTATTAAGAACCATTAACCACTTAAAAGTGCACTGAGATATATTTAATACTTAAAAGATTGAGATACAGGAGTGCAAACTTAGAAAAAACAATCTCTGTGCTGGAATAAAATACGGCTGTCATCTGCCATCTTTCTAAGGTCATTTTTAACCGTATAATTTAGCTCCAAGTTCCAGATGAAAATGGTTGTTTTGGCCCCCCTCTACAAAATAGTGCATTACTCAGTAAATATCAATTACATTTTTTGTCTTTAATCACTATTTATGTTTGTCTTTCTTCTAAATAAAAAAATATGAACAAAACCAAATTTCTGAGTTGGGGAAGATTCCGAAATTTGGTTGCTTTGACACAATATAACCCTATACTAAGGTTACTGATTTGTTTCAGTGTTGTGTAGGCGATCACTGTGATTGACACGACCAATGAAATCTTCTGAATCTGTGGTGGGCGGGGTTTGTGATTGGGTTAAAAAGGTAGGATGATGTGAATATTCCTTACATGACTGGTACAAACTCCAGGTGCAGCAGCTGAAATCTGTAACATGGAGTTTATTAAAGAGGAGATTGAAGACACGAGTGATCCAGAACCATCCAGAATAAAACATGAAGATACTGAGGAACAAACAGGTTGGTGTCCATTCTTGATTTTTCATCGTTGACTGCTGAGAAACATTAAAGCCATATCCACATTTTTATTTTATTAATGAGAATGACAGAACTAACCTTTAGCACTTCAAAATCTGATCATTGATACTCAGATAAATATGTGCCCTCTTTTTGTTTCTTCTATTAAAACAGGTTCACTGAATTTTAACCACATCATTTGTTTATTTCAGACTGGATAGAAGTAAAACAGCGAAGACATGAGGTGAATGAAGTGGAGGAACACTGTAAAATCAAAACTGCTGCACAGCTGCACACTTGCTCACAGTGTGGAAAGAGTTTCAGAGAAAAAGGAGTCCTTAAGAAGCACGTGAGAATCCACACTGGAGAGAAACCATACACATGCCCTCAGTGTGGAAAGAGTTTTACTGATGCATCTGGTCTCAGTTATCATCTGCATGTTCACTCTGGAGAAAAGCCATTTAACTGTGATCAGTGTGATAAAAAGTTTATTTCATCATCAGGTCTAAAAAGTCACATGAAAGTTCATTCAGATGAGAAGCCTCATGTGTGTTCTTTCTGTGGAAAGAGTTTTTCACGGCTGGCCAGTTATAAACAGCACCAGAAAACACATAATGAAGTGAAAGATCATGTGTGTTGTGAGTGTGGGAAGAGCTTTACTAGAGCTTGCAATCTGAAACAGCACCAAATGATTCATACTGGAGAAAAACCTTACAAGTGCTCATATTGTGACAAGAGTTTCACTCAGTCTGGAAACCTGAAATCACATGAGCGAGTTCATACTGGAGAGAAGCCGTATCACTGTACTCAGTGTGGAAAGAGTTTTACTGTATCAGCAAATCTAGTGACTCATATTAAAAAGTATTGTACTGTGTCAAGAGTGAGCAAATGTTTTCTACAGATTCAATATTTCAAGTAAATATTGTGAGATTTAGATACAGAAAATTTGAGATTAGCTCAAATGATTAGTTGAAATGTCACAATATTTGTGGAGATGTATTTTTTTTATATACATAAAACAAATACATAAAACATTTAAGATATGTATTTGTACGTTTCTCTGCGACATAAAAGCTGCACAAGGTCTGTATAATGAAGCAAATAAAATTTTAAAAATTAAAAAATTTCACTGACATCTCATGATTATTTATCTGGTTATGGTTGATTTTTAGTGATGTGTTAATGTGTTTACAGAAGATCTCAGATACCATAGTGAATGAGGTGAAAACAGGGAACTATTGGGTTTTAGCAGCTCAGCTGAACATGATGATAAGACTGTCAGACTCAACACTAAGTCTCATTTGGAGAGATTATACAGTGTAAATTAAGTAAAAATAAATCAGTTTGAATAAGGGAAGCGATAACTTTGCCATAGTATCCTTTCAAATGTTAAAGTTGCCACAGTCATTGCATTCTTTGCATGTGCCGCACTTTATTTGTACCATTTAGTTTTATTAGTTTATTTATTAGAATTTGAAAGATAATAACAATATTGATTGATAAGGGAGATCTGATTTTAGTCCTTGAAAACCAAAAAAGTATTGCAAGTCCTTGAAAGTCCTGGAATTTTATTTTGCCATATCTATACGAACACTGTTTATGTTACCAGTTCTTGGACCATTTTAATGTTTTTGTTGTTGTTAACTGAACTGAACTGTAGTTTTCTGTAGTAAACTGTCTTTGTATATTTCCTATTTTATATTCATTCCCTAGTAATTAATTTACCATTATGGGGGAAGTCGTGGCCTAATGGTTAGAGAGTCAGACTCGTAACCCAAAGGTTGCGGGTTCGAGTCTCGTACCGGCAGGGATTGTAGGTGGGGGGAGTGAATGTACAGCACTCTCTCCCGCCTTCAATACCACGACTGAGGTGCCCTTGAGCAAGGCACCAAACCCCCAACTGCTCCGCAGTATAAATGGCTGCCCACTGCTCCGTGTGTGTGTTCACTGCTGTGTGTGTGCACTAAGGATGGGTTAAATGCAGAGCACTAATTCCTAGTATGGGTCACCACATGTCACTTTCATTATTTCTTTTGAACAAAGCAATTTCAGAAATTGCTTTGTCACTTTTCACTTTCACTTTCATTATTTCTTTTGAACAAAGCAATTTCAGAAATTTCATGTTTTAGATTATAGGTCATCTTGTACCATGTCAAGGACAAAGCTAACCAGCAAAACTTGATATCAAAAACATCCTAAATGTTACATGTGTACATGTGTTTGCACCATATTGTAATGAGGAAACATTATTGGTATTGCTGTTTCAAATATCCCACCATAATCTGTAGTCTGAGCCTGTCAAGGGCTAATGTTTAAATGTTTGGAACAATAAGCACATTTCATTGTGTGTCAACAGACTGAGACAAACTACAGGATCATCACATCAACATAATAAAGTATCTGACTAAAATACTATAATGGACTAACACATCAGTTAATATCACACATAATCAGAGATGTCAGTGAAATGGAAGTTTTATTTGCATCACTATACAGAGTCTATGCAACTTTTATGTTGCGTGTATAATAATATTGCATTTAAATTTGGGTGTTTCTTTGTCAATGTCTTAATGAGCAGGCATTCAATCAAAGAATAAAAAAACCTTGTGTAGGTGCACAAACCAATGGCGCTCTAGCCCGCCAAAATGGGAGGAGCTGCCGGCTATATTAGCAAAGGAAAACCAGTCTCCTCTTGGCTTATATCGAAATCCTCTGACATTCTTCTTTACAAATCCTCGTTTTGTACTTCTAATTCGTGACCGTTGTTTTGTTTTGATCTACTGCGCTTCCGCGTGCGTCACTTCTGAGCGGCGCATGCGCAAAGCCGACCTCATACGTCATTCCCCCGGAACTGCTTCCGTTTACAACAGTGAGCACAAGCTAGATTAAATTGATTATTACATTTTAAATAT
>NW_015645522.1:89635-95472 GCF_001515625.1 Sinocyclocheilus rhinocerous
GGTGAGTAATTTATGGGCTAATTTAAATTTTTGGGTGAACTAACCCTTTAAACATAACATCGCATCACATAACATCAATTAAACTACAAAGCTGTCACAGAAGCATGTATAATTACAAACTAAATTTACTATGACTGTTATTTATTTCTAAAGTAACCTCCACGTAGGATAAAAGTATGGGGGAAAGTCGTTTCCACGACAACTCTAGCTATCCAAGGGCTGGGCGATATGGGCAAAAATTAATATCTCGCTATTTTTTGGCCAATTTGCGATATACGTTATATATCTCTGTATTTTCGTTTTTGTATTTAAAAAATCTGTATTTAATATGTTGTCCAACAAAACAATAGGCTATATATTAAAGGCTATGAAAACAAATAAAGTGAATGTAACCATGTAAGCCTTTATATTATGTGCAAAAAAAGGGCTAAAATCACATTTCATTCAAACATTGTAACATTGCAATATAAAAACAAATATAAGGCTTTTAAAGCAGAAGTTAAATTCATTAAACTAAAAATTAAATGAGAACAAAAGCACAGAGTTGTGTTAGGCTATTGTGATTACCCCATTGCAGTCACTTTACAGTCAGTGCTATCATAAAAATAGACTTACTTGTAGGTTTAAAATTCTACATGTCACATTTATTGTCCAACTACAAATATTTCAGCGAAATGTATATTTTAGTCAGAATTATTGCGCTCCTATTTAATTGAGCGCTGTCTGTTTGGTGCGCATGCGCGTGGCGGCGCTCGTTTAAGTCTGTGAAGTTTAGTGGAGAATCCCAAAGCAGAAGGTTCATGCACTTCTGACAGAAAAATTGAAATATTTCCATGGCTTTCTAACATTTACAGATGGAGAATATGCCTGTGAAATGTAAGTTATGCATTCAGGAAGACAGCACATCTCAAACACATTAAACAGCGCGAGTAGCCTAGTGTCTCTGTCAGCGGCACACGCATATTTATCCACCTTAAAATGATTGTAACTACTTACTATGTTTATCCAAAGTTGCAAAAATGAGCAAAATCTGTCAAATCATCCGGTTAGGTACTTTATTAGCATGACAAATATTTGTACATTTGTATTGTCAAAGTAATTGCAGTGTTTCTGCATGAGAAAAGTGCAAAACAACAAAAACAAAACAGTGTCAACTGACAATTAGTGAAACAATAGTCTGACAGAAACAGAGGCGTAAAGTTTAAATGAGCTGCTGAAAAGCAAATAGTTCCCTGTTTTCTCCTCATTCATTATGATGATGTCTGAGATCTTCTGTAAATTGGCACATTAAACACATTTCATTGTGTGTCAGCAGACTGAGACAAACTACAGGATCATGACTTTATGTGATAATCACCTATTGATGTGTGTTTTTAATCTTTACCCCTCAGGTTAAACATGATTAAAAATACTATACAAGACTACAGACACCATACCTGCACTTATCATGTTTTTGACATTGAAATAAATAAGCATTTTCATTCAGACTGTCTGCCGTTTTTTGTTCAAACCAGGTATATATAACATAATTCAAATGCAAGGATTATAATTTTATAAAATGTTATGGTTTTGTCAAAATGTGTTTTCTTTTCCCTGAACCAGTTAAGCACAAGCCCCGCACCACCGCTGATTTCATTGATCAACTCAATCACTCAGTCAGCTGCCAACAACATTTTTGACTTAATGGATTTAGTTCACAGCTCTTTCTGGTGAGGGAAATAAAAAAATGAAACAGAAAGCCAAAATATTAAATGTCTTGGATGGATATTTTAGTGAGTAATCCAATATTTCGTAAAGGACCTCAATTACAGGGTGAAAAAAATGTCTTTAGAAAGATTGCAGCATTAATATTTTATTTTTACACAGAGATTGATTGGTCCATTAGTAAAATCTGTTGAGTTAAGCAATGCTTGTTGCATTAAATGCCAATGGTGATGCTTCAATTTTTTGTTTTTTCCTGAAGTTCGCATACCTGTAACTCAAGACGTATTTAAGGATATCTCAGTATACTTTTATAAACTGCTCTTAAACCTTTGATGAAAAATGGTTCATTTGTTTTGATAGAAAAAAAAACCAAGATGCATTTCTAGAATTACCAATCTCTGTGCTGGAATAAAAATAATGATTCTGGCATCTTTCTAAAGTCATTTTTTAACCATATAATTTGGCTCCAAGTTCCAGATGAAAATGGTTGTTTTGACCCCCCTCTACAAATTAGTGTATTACTCAGTAAATATCCATCCAATATCCATTTCATTTTTTGTCTTTCATCACTATTTATGTTTGTCTTTCTTCTAAATAAAAAATATGAACTAAACCAAAGTTTTGAGTTGGGGAAGTTTTGGAAATTTGGTTGCTTTGACACAAAATAACCCTATACTAAGGTTACAGATTTGTACTGGATTTGTTTCAGTGTTGTGTAGGCGATCACTGTGATTGACACGACCAATGAAATCTTCTGAATCTGTGGTGGGCGGGGTTTGTGATTAGGTTAAAAAGGTAGGATGATGTGAATATTCCTTACAAAACTGGTACAAACTCCAGGTGCAGCAGCTGAAATCTGTAACATGGAGTTTGTTAAAGAGGAGATTGAAGACACGAGTGATCCAGAACCATCCAGAATAAAACATGAAGATACTGAGGAACAAACAGGTTGGTGTCCATTCTTGATTTTTCATTGTTGACTGCTGAGAAACATTAAAGCCATATCCACATTTTAATTTTATTAATGAGAATGACAGAACTAACCTTTAGCACTTCAAAATCTGATCATTGATACTCAGATAAATATGTGAAAAATATATCTTTTTGTTTCTTCTATTAAAATAGGTTCACTGAATTTTAACCACATCATTTGTTTATTTTAGACTGGATAGAAGTTAAACAGCAAAGACATGAGGTGAATGAAGTGGAGGAGGAACACTGTAAAATCAAAACTTCAAGAAAAAAAGCAAAACAGCTGCACACCTGCTCACAGTGTGGAAAGAGTTTCAGACACAAAGGAGTCCTTAAGAAGCACGTGAGAATCCACACTGGAGAGAAACCATACACATGCCCTCAGTGTGGAAAGAGTTTTACTGATGCATCTGGTCTCGGTTATCATCTGCATGTTCACTCTGGAGAAAAGCCTTTTAACTGTGATCAGTGTGGAAAAGATTTT
Source organism: Sinocyclocheilus rhinocerous (assembly GCF_001515625.1). Classification (NCBI taxonomy): domain Eukaryota; kingdom Metazoa; phylum Chordata; class Actinopteri; order Cypriniformes; family Cyprinidae; genus Sinocyclocheilus; species Sinocyclocheilus rhinocerous. Next base: position 92,796 of record NW_015645522.1, read on the forward strand.
ATTTCACCATCAGGTCTAAAAGGTCACATGAAAGTTCATTCAGATGAGAAGCCTCATGTGTGTTCTTTCTGTGGAAAGAGTTTTTCACGACTGACTCACTGTAAACGGCACCAGAAAACACATAATGAAGTGAGAGATAATGTGTGCTATGAATGTGGGAAGAGCTTTACTACAGCTGGCGATCTGAAACTGCATCAAAGAATTCATACTGGAGAAAAACCTTACAAGTGCTCATATTGTGACAAGAGTTTCACTCAGTCTGGAAACCTGAAATCACATGAGCGAGTTCATACTAGAGAGAAGCCATTTAGCTGTGATCAGTGTGGTAAAAAGTTTATTTCACCATCAGGTCTAAACACTCACAAGAAAGTTCATTCAGATGAGAAGCCTCATGTGTGTTCTTTCTGTGGAAAGGGTTTTTCGAGGCTGGACAGTTGTAAACTGCACCAGAAAACACATAATGAAGTGAGAGATCATGTGTGTTGTGAGTGTGGGAAGAGCTTTACTACAGCTGCCTATCTGAAACAGCACCAAATGATTCATACTGGAGAAAAACCTTACAAGTGCTCATATTGTGACAAGTGTTTCACTCAGTCTGGAAAACTGAAAGTACATGAGCGAGTTCACACTGGAGAGAAGCCGTATCACTGTACTCAGTGTGCAGAGAGTTTTACCGCAGCAGCAAGTCTCCGTTATCATCTGCATGTTCACTCTGGAGAAAAGCCATTCAACTGTGATCAGTGTGGTAAAAAGTTTATTTCACCATCAGGTCTAAAAAGTCACAAGAAAGTTCATTCACATGAAAAGCCTTATGTGTGTTCTTACTGTGGAAAGAGTTTTTCATGGCTGGCCAGTTATAAACAGCACCAGAAAACACATAATGAAAGATCATGTGTGTTGTGAGTGTGGGAAGAGCTTTATGGCAGCTGTCTTTCTGAAACGTCACCAAAGAATCCATACTGGAGAAAAACCTTACAAGTGCTCATATTGTGACAAGAGTTTCACTCAGTCTGTAGACCGGAAAAAGCATGAGCGAGTTCATACTGGAGAGAAACCGTATCGCTGTACTCAGTGTGGAGAGAATTTCACTCAGTCAGCAAATCTAGTGACTCGTATTAAAAAGCATTGTTCTGTATCAGAGTGAGCAAATGTTTTCAACAGATTCAATATTTCAAGTAAATATTGTGAGATTTAGATACAGTAAATATGAGATTAGCTCAAATGATTAGTTTTGCTGTGAAATGACAAAAAAATTGTGGAGATGTTTTTTTTCTGTATTGTTGGAGAACAGCAAAAGTATTTAGTCACTTTAATCTTACATTGATGATTTTTATTCTTTAATTGAATGTCTGCTCATTAAGACATTGACAAAGAAACACTCAAATTAAACTGAACAAATATGTAACAAAACCCAACAACCAGTCATTTGTCAGTATATGAATCAATTCCCTTAATGAATTTTTGACCTTTCTTGTTACATAAAACATTTAAGATATGTAATTGTAAGTTTCTCTGCGACATCAAAGTTGCACGGGGTCTGTATAATGATGCAAATAAAATGTCCATTTCACTGACATCTCTGATTATTTCTCTGGTTATGTGTGATTTTTAGTGATGTGTTAATGTGCCAATTTACAAGATCTCAGATATCATAGTGAATGAGGTGAAAAAAAAGGGTTTTAGCAGCTCAGTTGAACATGATGATAGACTGTCAGACTCTCGACACTAAGTCTAATTTGGAGATATTATACAGTGTAAATGAAGTACAAATAATGTTAAATATGCACAGTATAAAGTCATTATGTCTATGGAAAATTCTAAAACAAGAAAAACCTACATGTATGTGTGTGTTACCATGAATTTCCAGCAGGTGGCAGCAATACACTAAAGCGTTTTCGAGTTTTCCATACATTTGTATGACAGGGTGATGTGCAAGATTGGGACTACATTTCCCATAAGTCTGTGGGGTAGCATAATACTTACTATAAATAGACACATAGCAGGCTCCTGTCTCATTCCTTCATTGATTCTGCACAAAAGGGTGCGCTAATATCAGGTAATTTGTGCTCAACTGTGTTTTAATAGTGATTTTTAATGGGTTCATTTCAGTCGAGAGAGCTGTTTCTGTTTAAAGGAACACTCCACTATTTTTGAAAATAGGCTCATTTTCCAACTCCCCTAGAACCTACCATGGGTGCAGCAGGCGCAATGATATTACGCAGCGCCTGAAAATCATTGCGCCTGCTGCACCCATGGTACGGTCTAATCAGATTCAATGATCTATGCTAAGCTACAGCTACCGCCAGACCCGGAGATCGGCTGAATGGATTCGAAAATGGTAAAACTCAACTGTTTAACTCTAGGGGAGTTGGAAAATTAGCCTATTTTCAAAAATAGTGGAGTGTTCCTTTAAGCAAACAGATTGAGGCCAAGTTGTTTTATGCTGCTCATGTTTAGAATAATATAGGCTATGCTATCATGTGTGGAAATATTTAAACCACTTGTGTTACAATTAACCCCGCGTTAATTTGTGCCCTGCTCTCCTCTAATCTGTGTCGTTAGGTCATCATCATTTAATTAAATGTGGACATGAAGTATCTTCATATATGGTTTTTTTTTTTGTGAGGTAATGAGAATGTGTAAAAAAAAGTAGTAGACTACGTGGGGTGAATGAAGG
>NW_015645522.1:96472-103418 GCF_001515625.1 Sinocyclocheilus rhinocerous
AATGAGAATGTGTAAAAAAAAAGTAGTAGACTATGTGGGGTGAATGAAGTGGTTTTATTTTGTTTGTTGTGTTTCAGAACCCTGTTTGTATTAAAGGAAGGGTAGGTGATTTGGTTAAAAAAAAAAATGTTGTTGCGCTGATTGAAAGTCTCTTCACATCCCGATAGCAATCACTAAGTTAAGTGGTCTAAATTTATTTATATGTATTTATATCTTCTGTGGAAGGCGTAGAACCATAAAATGTTCGACCAATCAAAATGTTCGATCCGAACATTATGATAGGCTGTCCTGCCTGCCTGCCTGTCAAAATATGTATTTGCATACCTCTGTGTGCACCCTGTTTGCACAGACATGATACGTCATCAGCGCGTTCCAGCGAGAATGAAAGGCACTATTATTGTAATATTATGCGCTTTATTCTGTAATGTTTTCTCAGCGGTAAATGGGACATGAGGTAATCTGACAGCATTGCATTCAACCCTCCACCAACACCATCTCTCATCGTGTCACTGGTTAATCTCTAATCTGCCTGAGAGCACGTTCATATGTTTTGAAGTTGGCGTGGATTTGCAGAGTGATTATTCAGGGAGGGTGGGGATCTTGTCTTCAAAGCTAGCTTACTATCACTAGCCTTTCCGAAATCACCTACCCTACCTTTAATAGGTTTATAAAAGTTGTCAAAATGAGCAATGTCTATCAATTCATCCAATTAGGTACTTTATTTGCTTGGCAAATATTTGTACATTTATATTGTCAAAGTAATTACAGCGTTTCTGCATACAATTACAATTACAAAGGCTTGGTGATTGATTAAGCTGCCACTGTCGTGTTGTCTGAACAGACCAGGGTGTGGTGCCCCTTTAAGGCTGGCAGGAAGGTTTTCAGGGCCAAACAGACTGCCAACATTTTGAGGCAGTTGATATGTAGGCATTGCTCGTGGATCGACCAGGAGTCAAACACCGGGTTGCCCTTATACAGAGCGCTCCAGTCCGAGCTTCCTCCCAGAGGTCATTCCCAAATGAACGCCTGATAGAAACAGGTGAGAAGTTGTCCAGGGGGGCCACAGCTCTGATGCAGCGTGGGTTACCCTACACCAGCCCAGGCATGGGACGAAATGCGAGCTCTGAGCCAATACCGGAGGGGCCCCAACTTGAATGATGCCACCACTCTTTGGATGTTCAGGGAACATTCTGGCCTAATCCAAGCTCGCATTTGTCTATAACTGTTCCCAGAAAGGACACTCGCTATCTGGGAGTCAGAAAACTCTTGGTTGAATTGATTCCCATTTCAATGCCTGAGCATTCTTTGAGGGAGTTCCGGCCTTGGCGAGAACTGACCCTCTCCTGTTCCTCTCAAAGTGCTTCGCAGTGGGAGCAGCCTGCCCTGAGAGAGCAGCTTCAGCGTGAGTGTGGCCCAGACGCATTCAAATCTGATGCTGTCAGCGATAATAATTAGTGACAGCCAGGAGCGTTGGAGGGGACAATAAACATACATTTTGATTTTCTCAAGAGCAATTTTTGAAGGGGACACAAATAATACAGCTAAAATTGTACTTGTAAGGATATGTATACACAAAGGAAAGCCTTACTACTATTAGTGCAGCAGGGAGACTGTGCCAAATTAGACAACGTCAAGCTGTTGTGGTTGCGCCGCGACAGCGCTCGTGTCCGTTGTAGACATTACTATCCATCACAGTGTTGCCAAGTCTGCGGTTTTCCATGGCACTGTTGCTGTGGGTTGTTTTTCATGTCCGCGGGTTGAAGCGACCCTAATAACGTGTATTTTAGCCCCCGGAACGCGATTTTTACCGGGGGACCCCCTTGAAACGCGATTAGTTTGGGCTAGTTTTGGGCTAGCAATTGGGCGGGTTTTGTTGTGAAAACCTGGCAACCTTTTCCGTCAAGCAGGTAGCGTTATTATTGCTAACATAGCGGACTCGTTGGAAAATACATTGGCATCATCTGTATTAAAGAGAAAATAATCACTCAGATTTTAAGGGGGACAACCCTCAGATAGGGTCAAAGTGCTGCATGCATTCTACTCTGCTCAGCTTGAAAGGATAAAACCGCTCGTTGCAGACGAGGGGTCCTAATCCTCAAGTTTAAACACACTGGCGGATCAAAGTGCTGCGGGAAGAGTAAAGCACGCGGTACCTGTGCCGGCATAAACTCACTCAATCCCGATTGTTCAGCCACGCGACTTCACTGTTTCATTCTCTGAGCAGCTGGGAGGAGAGAAAAATGAGAGCGGAGGTGGGCAGGACCGCCTTCATCAAAGATGGTGAGCGGCAGGATGAGCTTATCCTTCTTCGGCTTCTTGATCACAGAGTCAGCAAAGAGATGGTCTAGTTGCTGAAGGAGAAAATTATGTCGAGATGGCGCTCTGAGCCGGCTTATATAGCCTCCAGCTCCTCCCGTTTTGGCAGGCTAGAGTGCCATTGTTTTGTGCAGCTACACAAACGTGAACAAATCAGGCTTCAGTATCAGAGTAAACAGGAGTTTCCCATAAGTGTCAGCAATGCAATGGGAGAGACCGTTTGATAGGGAACATCAATGCAGAGCCCCAGAGACTCACACACCCTGTTTGGGGGGTTATCTGGTTACAGAATCCACCAGTAGTGTTTTGTCACTTCACTTGTATACCCAGACCAGAACAAACAAATCTTCAAATCAGTTGTAAAAACATAAAAGACCTTTTGGTTTGTTAGGATCTCATGCCCCAGGGTCACACCTAGCCAGAGATAGGAAAACATTCTCACCAGACCCTGAGGGAGACACACCCCTCAGCAACAGAACAGAATTCTTCAAAAGTTTTATAATATATAAGTGACTGCTGTGAAATTGAGACCATTTTACCAATCACACAGAGACCTTTTCAATGATACAAAACATGAAGGGGAAAACAACAGATTCACAAGATACATCATATGTGGTATACAGATATTTTTAGTGAACTTTTAGTGAAACCTTTTGGGGGAGGAGAAGGAGAGGGAGAGGGAAGAAGGTGGTCGTAAATGAGCAAGGAGATGAGTTTGAGCAAGGCGGTGTCATTTGCTCTCTTTGGAGATCAAAGTGGCCTTACAGAATTGTCCAGAGTTGTCATGATGACCAAAGTGTATCTATTCATCCAGTTTTATTTATTGTTTTATACTTTATTTGGCATGTCAAATATTTGTACATTCATATTGTCAAAGTAACTGCATAATTAAAATGAGAATAGTGCAAAACAACAAAGAAAATCAAAACCGTGTAACTCACAAAACAAACAATAGTCTGACAGAAACAGAGCCATAATGTTTAACTGAGCTGCTGAAAATTGAAATAGGCTATTCACATGATGAACCACATGATGTTTATCTGGTTTCGATGGCATTTTCTTTTCATCTGATCTCTATATTATTCATAATAAAGTAGTATTACACATACTGCTGCTTTGAAAATGAGTAACTGCTGTTTTTCTGCTTTTCTCTAAGCGCCATCTACTGTCAGATAGTGACTTTGCATTTTTATTCAATCTGTCTGTCACTGTTGTTCAGACCAATTATATTTTATATATAACATTCATAATCATTTATTAAGCTGAAATGTGAGGTTTATCATTTTATAAAAAGCTTTTTGTTTTTGTCTAAGCTGGTATTAACTGAACTGTAAAGTTGTTTAAATCAGAGCTTTTATGGTCTTGTACAGGATGTTACCACAGTCATTGATGCTGTTTCAAAACAAGGTTGATACTTCTGTTTTATAATACCACATTTTTTTCTGAACAATTTCACAATTTCTAAAAGAATTTAAAGAGTAGGCCTATTGTTGCTTACACTCCCCATTCAGCTTGTACATGTACTAAATGGATTTCTGTTGTCTATGTTAGATTTCTGATTAGTTATTAATTGAATAACATAACCTGTGCCGTATTTTACGCGTATAAAACCCTAGGTTACATAAAAATAAGCAACCATAAGCCATTTTATACACTACTAAAGTGTAACCATCAAAACTTAACATATTTTAACAGCAAATGCACATAGAGAAATCACAAATGTGTAGCAGGGTCAGAAATGAACTTTTCCATTAAGGGGCAATTTTTGCCCATTGATGTCTGAGATCTTCTGTAAATTGGTACATTTTAAGCACATTTCATTGTGTGTCAGCAGACTGAGACAAACGGCAGGATCATCCTTTTATGTGATAATCACCTATTGATGTGTGTTTTAATCTTTCTCCTCAGGTTAAACATTATTAAAAGTACTATTAAAGACTACAGAAACCGTACACTTGTCATGTTTTTGACATTGAAATTGCATAAATTAGCATTTTCATTCAGCCTGTCTGCTGTTTTTGTTCAAACCAGTTATATATAACACAATTGAAATGTAAGGTTTATCATTTCATAAAATGTTTTGGTTTTGTCAAAATGTGTTTTTCCCCCTGAACTAGTTGAGTGCAAGCCCCGCACCACCACTGATTTCATTGGTTAACTCAATCACTCAGTCAGCTGCCAACAACATTTTTGATTCAGCTCATAGCTCCTTCTGGTGAGAGAAATACATAAATGAAGAAAGACAAAATATTAAATGTGATGGATGAATATGTACGGAGTACTCAATCAAATTAGTAGAACAGGGTCAAAATTTTAATTTTCAACTGAGATTTGGGGCCAAATTACAGGGTAAAAAATTACTTTAGAAAGATTGCAGCATCATTATTTTATTTTTGCAGAGATTTGTAGGTCAATTAGTAAAATCAGGTGTGTTTAACCTTGTTGCATTGAATGCCAGTGGCACTTTTTGAGTTTCCCCCCCTTTATTTCCTTCATGATAATCCATACAGGAGAGAAACGTACTGTACACATGCCCTCAGTGTGGAAAGAGTTTTGCTGGTGCATCAGGTCTCAGTTATCATCTGCACATTCACTCTGGAGAAAAGCCATTTAGCTGTGATCAGTGTGATAAAGATTTGATTTCATCATCACATCTAAATAAACACCTTAAAGTTCATTCAGATGAGAGGCCTCATGTGTGTTCTTTCTGTGGAAAGAGTTTTTCAAGGCTACATGATTATAAACGTCACCAGAAAACACGTAATGAAGTGAGAGATCATGTGTGTTGTGAGTGTGGGAAGAGCTTTATTACAGCTGGCCACCTGAAGCAGCACCAAAGAGTTCACACTGGAGAAAAACCGTACAAGTGCTCATATTGTGACAAGAGTTTAATTCAGTCTGGAAACCTGAAAGATCATGAGCGAGTTCATACTGGAGAGAAGCCGTATCACTGAAAGAGTTTCACTCAGTCAACAACTGACATATGAAAAAGCATTGTTCTGTGTCACAGTGAGCAAATGTTTTCTATAGATGTGAGATTCATATAAAGTAAATGTGAGATTATCCATGCTATAAGATTTGTGTGTTTTCTGTTTTGTTGGAGAACAGCAAAAGTATTTAGTCACTTTAATCTTACTTTGATGGGTTTTTTTTTATTCTTTGATTGATTGCCTGCTCGTTAAGACATTGACAAAGAAACACCCAAATTAAATTGGAAAAAATATGTTCAAAAAGATATTTATTTAATAAAGGAACATTATTATATATGCAATATAAAAGTTGCATAGGCTCTCAATAATAATGCAAGTACTAAGTTCAGTAATATATTTTATTTATGATGATCCCGTAGTTTGTCTCAGTCTGTTGACACACAATGAAAACATGTTTAATGTGCCAATTTACAGAAGATCTCAGACATCATCATAATGAATGATGATAGAACGGAAAACTTTTTAGCAGCTAATTTGATGATAGTCTTGTTGTCAGGAGAGATTATTCAGTGTATAGATTAAGTGAAAATAATGTGTACCGTATAAAATCATTATGTGTATGGAAAATCCTGTTAAACCATGAAAACCCTGCATGTATGTGTGTGTTACCAGGAATTTCCAACAGGTGTCAGCAATACACTAAAGTGTTTTCGAGTTTTCCATAAATATACAAAAGAGCAAAAACACGACGAGCAGAAGAGAGAAGCGCGGGACTCCAGAGCTGAAATCTGACATATACTATTAAATATTGAGTTTATTAAAGAGGAGATTGAAGACATGAGGGATCCAGAACCATCCAGAATAAAACATGAAGATACTGAGGAACAAACAGGTTGGTGTTCATTCTCGATTCTTCATTTTTGACTGTTTTAGTAGCTGTGAAATATCGATCAGTATATGGATGATAAATGACACAGAAATACGTTTAAATGATCATAACACCGGTGCAGCAGTAACAAGTGAATGACAGAACTAAGATCTGGCACATCAAACATCTGATACCACAGACAACGAGGCTGAATTCTGCTTCTTATAAACGCTATCCGTTCCACCTTAAAAACACGTTTCTTAGCTTCTTGTTCTCAATTTAGGGACCGTCTCTATTTGTGTCTCTTTTTCAGAAACCAACAATAAACTATTTTAAAATGTAAATAACACTGAGATAAGAGCAAAAACGGGCTGTCAACATTAAATCTAATTACATTATATGGTAATTATTAAACGTGCATGTCATCCTTTGAGTGCAGTAATGATTGTTTTTTAAAATCTAGCCTCTTATGAAGACTTTATATGACCCAGCACCTGTGAATAGAGGACTCTAGATACAAAATGATGACATTTTCATTGCTTTAAAATGCACACAAAGTTTGCTTAAATGAATATATGGTATTTGTAAATACTATAATTTGTACTAGACTTCAACTGTTCTTTATGATACCCACTCCTATAAAGACTATTCTGGTTTTGTATCAGAAAAACGTGCATTTTCTGTAAAGCTGCTCTGAAACAATATGTGTTGTGAAATGCGTTATACAAATAAATATGAATTAAACTGAATGAGCCATTGCATTGTTGGTTACTGTACCATGTTGTCTCCGAGGGTGTTTTGAAAGTTTCACAGGGTGCTTATACCCAGTGTG
>NW_015645522.1:103815-109528 GCF_001515625.1 Sinocyclocheilus rhinocerous
CCCAGTTGGAGGCGCAAAATCTCAGCAGTCCTTGAGGGTGCGTTAAAAGATTCATTAGAGGCTTTAATGTCTGAAAAGATTCAGACATTTTTACTGTACCATTTTGAAGTTATGGACCTATAAATTTGACATATATGATTGACAATATAGACTTGAGCTATTGCATTCATGGCCCTATTGGGGGCGCTATATCTCAGCTGTCCTTGAGGGTGCGTTGAATGTTTCACTGGGGCCTTATTCCAAGGGCCGTTGACTGTTACCATGCAAATTTTCAGACATTTTTACTGTAGCATTTTGAAGTTATGGACCCATAAGTTTGGCAGATATGAGTATACAATAGGAGAAATTGCATTATTGGCCCAATTGGAGGTGCTTTATCTCAGCTGCCTTTGAGGGTGTGTTAAAAGTCATACTGTGGTCTTATTCCCAAGGCATATGACTGTGACCATGCAAATCTTCAGATATTTTTACTGTAACATTTTTAAGTTATGGACCCATACATTTGGCAGATACGACAATACAATAACAGGAGAAATTGCATTATTGGCCCAATTATAATACATGATCAAGATACATGATCTCTTTTGTTTTCTGCTATTAAATCAGGATTCACATTCAGTTCTCTGTTTTCTCCTCATTCATTATGATGATGTCTGAGATCTTCTGTAAATTGGCACATTAAGCACATTTCATTGTGTGTCAGCAGACCGAGACAAATTACAGGATCATCACTTTATGTGATAATTGTGTGTTTTTAATCTTTTACCCTGTAGATTAAAGTACATGTTTAATAATACTATTAAAGGGTTAGTTCACCCAAAAATGAAAATTCTGTCATTATTACTCACCCTCATGTCGTTCCATCTAGGCCATAAGGTGAACTGGAAAAAGTGGCTAGAACGTGATTTTCGTTCCCACACCTGGGCACTACTTTTGGACTTTAGGTTAAAAGTTCTCCACAAAATATCCTGCAGTTTTTTGTCACAATCCATAAATGTATATAATTGTGAATTGGAAAAAAAAAAAAATCTTATGCTGCTGGTTTTGCTTGTAACTTTATTTATATTCATTTTAGCAATGCAAAATATCTCTCAAACTGACATTTATACATGTACCTAAATTTCTGAGACATGTATTGGTGCATTAGTATACTCAAGTGTGAATGCATTGCAGACCATGAAATATGGAAAATTCGCAGAAAAAAACCCTTCAACTACACGGAATGTCACCAAGCATAATTAAAGATACATATTGTAAATTTAACAAAATTGTGATGTTTTATACATGAAAATTTTCAGTAGGCACTGTGTAATCATAGAAAGAAAAAAAAATAGTACAGTCTGGCCCAATTTGGCTGAAATTACTCAAAATGCTACCTCACCCCCTTTAATTTTCAATAATGCCAAAAATGGACAACTCTACAATAGATTCATAACAGCTCAAAATCAGCCTAAAATATGACACGGCACATCTTTACTCATCAGTATCATCACTATCACTCTCATCAGAGCTTCATCCCATGTATGTCTTTCTTCTGTTTTCTGGGAAACACTTGCACAATATTGGCACTGACATTAAGGTGACCAGACGTGCCACTTCTCGGGGACACGTACTTTGATGTCATACAACAATCATTCTGCGCAGCGCAAACAACCAACACCTGGTTATTTTAGGCAATTTAGAAATCCTGTGCAGAACGTGTCCCCGGGAAGTGGCACGTCTGGTCACCTTAACTGACATAAATCAGTACAACACAGTCTTGGAGACATATAGGAACATCTTTCAGTCTCACATTTGCCTTGCTTGCGACTGCAGTGGACTACCTGCAACACACTTTCAGGGACAAGATTTCTAGTCTTCCAGGTCACTGTCTCATTATGGCTGCTGCTTGGTAGTTTGCCCTTTTGCAGTGTTGGTACAGGGCATCAGTTGTTGGGGGCATGGATAGTTCTGGAAAAGTTGACGATGCCATGGAGCAAGGCTCTTGTATCTTGCATCGTGCACAGTTTCAGCAGATGACTGGCCATACTGGTGGCTCACATATTTGCAAAGTAGTTCAAAGGTCGACTGGTCCAAGGTAAAACTGCTACCCAGATTTGTAAATGCAGTCAGGTAATCCTCTTTCTTTTGCCTTTGCCATAAAAGGCGCTTGTAGGGTCACAACCTGAGAAGGTATGGATCACTGTGAAAGTTAAAATACACAGTGTATCAGCTTCTATGTGTTATAAAATATGATCATTATTATGAAATCCATTGTTGTGAGAAAAAAATAAAGATGTTGCATAAATGTGATTTGTAAATGCAGTCAGGTAATCCTCTTTCTTTTGCCTTTGCCATAAAAGGCGCTTGTAGGGTCACAACCTGAGAAGGTATGGATCACTGTGAAAGTTAAAATACACAGTGTATCAGCTTCTATGTGTTATAAAATATGATCATTATTATGAAATCCATTGTTGTGAGAAAAAAATAAAGATGTTGCATAAATGTTCTAACCAAAGCTGCCAAAGAAAGTCATGGTATTTAAATTACCTGTAATTTGAAGAATTAAGATCTTCATGTTTTTTCACAAGATTTAAAAAGATCCTTTTTAACTGCATCAAGTGTAGGACTTTTCACCGCATTTTGCGACAGGAGACACACACGGCAGTGCTCAGCCGTTTGACGGCAAATAAAAGAGCTTCAACACCACCATTGTCTGTTTGCACGTACAAATAATTAACTGCACTTGAAGCTTTCATAAAATTAAAAATGAAACACCCAAAACTGTACATGGCATCATCACGAAGACTAACTATATGTTTATATGTTAAATTCCGGAGGGGACGTCGGATGGCGTCACATGGGGACGTAATGACGTGTGCCATTAATCGAACTATGTACTATAACATGTAAAACAGGAACATGAAAGGAATATTCTAAAAGCAACTCATGTAAACACCATAATCATAATATTGGCTTATTTAGAATAATGTAAATAATTAGATTACTGATGTCCAGTAGTCATTGTCATTGTTTCTATGGCAGATGATTCTCTCACAGAAGATCTAGTAGCTGGCATTGAAGGTTGCCTAATTTCTGAAAAGAAAACACATTAAAAACAGAAAAGACGTTATGTGCCATAATTATTTCACAATGGCTTTTATTTTAATATAGTATAAATAGTAGCAAATCAAAAGCAATTGACCAAGCGATTTAAGCAGCTTTTTTTACTTCTTCAGAAGGAAAACACATTGGTTGTGAATTATTTCTATTTCCTTTTACCTTCATGAACCGCTACACATTTTATCATATTGAATTACTGTGCCAAGAGTTGTGCAGTCAAGACTGTGTTTACAGACAAACCGACAACATACAGTCTATGGAGATGGTCAATGCTTTACTTTTGAAATGTGCAATAATGTGAGGGAATTAATATTTATTATTTGTTAATGCAATATAGTAACTCACTGTTCTTCTGAGGCCCCAGTAACTGTTGCAGCAGACCAGGAGAGCTATACCATCCTGCAGACTTCAGCTCCAACCCACTTAGAGGGGGGGCAATCCAGCGCTCTCCATTGACTTTGTATTGCGGGAAGCTGCCTCCTTGTCATTTCTGACTTATAACAAAAAACAAAACAATGGCTGAAAGCTGCTGTGTGACAAGGTGTACAGTAAACAAGCTAAAAAACCCAGAACTACGTTTTGAACCCAGAATCTACGCCACATCGTGACGTAGACATGTGGGGGCGTGTTAGAACGAACCGTTTTAGGTAGGCGTGGTTGACTCTTAACTTTTATAAAGAATATCTCTTTGGATTTGAGACTTTAGTCTTTGCAACTTTACAGATCTTCTTTATGCACCAAGAGCTTGTAACACTCCAAAGAGAAAGGAAAAATTGAAATCGCATCATATGACCCCTTTAACTGTTGGCCTATTTAAATTTTTCCCTCCCCCCCTCATGCTTAGGTGACAGTGGTTATCCCCTGACACCATGGCTTATGACCCCTTTGATAAATCCCCAAAGCCAGCAGGAGCTGGCATACAATGAAGCACAAACGGGATATTAAAGGGACGCTGGCGGTGTTTGGACACATCAGGTGGGAGAGTTTTCTGGAAGGTCCGTTTTACGCGCAAATTACTCAGAATTTACTCCTATATTTACGAATGTTTCATGAATGAAGCCCAATGTTTGTATGTTTCTCCTATTTTCTGATTCTCATCCTGCAATCCAAGCCACTGGTTGACGCCGTTTCTGAATGTATCCACCGTGTGCATGTAAAATCCTTTGTTTTTTCTTTGTTTATGGACGTGAGATGCTTATAGCGTTGTTTATAATAAATTTTACATAGTTTTGAAGGAGGTCTGGCCGTAAGTTCCTCTTCTTCACTACTCGGTAGTGAAGACAAGGGCGCAGACATCTTGGACTCATGTTTACATGTCGTTCCGAAAAGCGGCCACCTTATTGGTCTAGCGGGAAGCACGTGACGCGAAGCCTCATCACTCACGATCAAAATACGATTACACGAGGAAAGAACTATTGCCGATTTTAAACTAATAAAAAAATAAACTGCAGGATTACACATGGAGAACTTTTTTATCGTTCAAAACAAATAGATCTTTTTATTGGAATGAAAAGAATTTAGTGCCCCATGTACGGGAACGGGATTAAATGAAAAACGGCTTCACCTTATGGCCTAAACCCCGTAAGACAGTCCTCCACCATTATCAAGAGTACCACAACGCATGCGCTGTGCCTTGTTTAAGAGCAGAGGCATGCAATGCACATGTGTCGTGGTACTCTCGATAATGGTGGAGGAAGGGACGAGGAGGAGACGAATTGTTCAATAAAGTCGTTATCTCTGTTTTATTTGGGCACAAAAAGTATTCTTGTAGCTTCGTAAAATTACGGTTGAACCGCTGATGTCACATGGACTATTTTACCAATGTCCTTACTACGTTTCTGGGTCTGGGGACTTTTCTGTTTCATTGCTGTCTATGGAGGGTCAGAAAGCTCTGGGATTTCATCCAAAATATCTTAATTTGTGTTCTGAAGATGAACGCTAGTCTTATGGGTTTGGAACGACATGAGGGTGAGTAATTAATGACAGAATAAAAAAGGCTTTATAAAGACAACAGCACCATTATTTTATTTTTACACAGAGAATGGTAGGTCAATTAGTAAAATCTGTCGACTTTAGCAATACTTGCTGCATTATATGCCAATGGTGACACTTCAAAAACGGGACTCAAGAATTAGTCTAGATATCTCGGTATTAGGGGTGTAACGATTCACTCGTTTTCTCGATGCATCGATTACAAACCCTGACGATGCAATGCATCGATCTTGAAACATGGATTTTTGAATCGTGAATTGTCGATTTCAGACAGTAATCTATTTAAAATGCTAAGAATCGAATGAATCGCAATTTCTATAGCGATTCAATGCTTTCAAAATATATACACATTAAATTACTATAAGCACAAATTAATGGAGACCTGAACAGTGTTCGAACCCTCGCATCTCTCCTTCACGCGCTGCACTATTTCCCGCCTGCAACAATGGCTCTCTCGGTCATACCGGCGAGTCAACGTCATTACCTGAGCAGTCGAAGGCTGCGCATTTATTGCATGGACGGAGCAAAAAATTTTAGTGTCTGAAGCATACGCACAGTTCCATTGAATGATAAATGTGTTTTAACAATGTTGTTAAACCGAATGTACGAAGGAAACTGT
>NW_015645522.1:110221-119886 GCF_001515625.1 Sinocyclocheilus rhinocerous
AGCCTATACATAATACTTTTAAAGCTCTTTTTAAAAATCTTGGCTTACATAAATTTCTACATATGCCATGTCATGCCATAGCATCATTAAACTAGCATCTAACAATAGACAAAAGTGTTTTTTTCTCTTTTTTTTTCTCTAACCTATGGTTCTGTAACCATTAAGGCTGCTGTGTAATTTGCCCCCTGGCTAAGCATTTAAAGAATTTAGGGGAAGCATTTAAATAATCCTGCGAATGAACTTAAAGAATGCAGATTCTAATCGTTAATCGAATCGAGTTTAATTGTGAATCGAAGTGAATTGAATCGTTCTGAATTTGCAAAAATCGTTCTTGAATCGAATCGAAAACCTATGAATCGTGAATCGAATCGATTTGCTGTCTACCCAAAGATTCACAGCCCTACTCGGTATCCTTTTATTAACTGGTTCTTAAACTTTTATTTTGGTTATTTAATTGGCAGCCCGCAGGCCCAATCCGAACCGCCAATCATCTTCATCTGGCCCAGGAGAAGAGCACGCACAGGTTGCACACACGCCTCAAATTGTTTTTGCACTATTTAGTTTGTCCACAAGGTGGCAACACTGGCCCGGGGTGTTGTTTTACAGCCGAAAAAGAAAAGGAAAACACTCAACAACAATCTACCGGAGACCGCAACATCAGTAGACGGCAGCGATGACAAGCGCTCATGTGAGGGGGTTAAGAGATATCCGCAACTCTAGTTTAAACAAGTATAAAGACAGTGTTATCTGTCATAACTTCTGGCGAGAAATAGAGCAGACACCGGACGAAGATGAATATCAAATGGAGTATAGTTTGAAAGGCTGCGTGTTCAGCTGTCGGCCTACGCTAAGCTGCTTCAGACAGCGCACCAGTAGTGCTTTAACAGACAAAAACACACACAATCAAGTCAAAATGCTGGTTTTTGGCGAGTGACCTCGTAAACACGGTCTTAAATAAGTTATAAAGTCCTAAACGACCATAAAGAGTTGGAAGAAAACCAGAAGTGAAACCTGATGAAGTCTGTCATTGATGGAAATCAAAGAACAAAAGAAAAAGATAAATCACTCCACTGCTCTAGTCGCTTATTAACTTTTGTAGTTTGAATAAAGATTAATTTATATTCATTTTATAGTTTATACATAAACAATTTATAGTTTATGTTATGATTATTTTAAGTACACTTAAATTAAAAGTTACCATGTTTTTCTGAGTCTATTAAGTGTTAAAAATAATGGCTTTCTATTATACTGTAATGTTGACTGGCTATAATTAATGGCTAAAAGTGAGGGAAAATGCATTTAATAGAGATACCAGTAACATTATTGATATCAATGATACTGGCCTTAATTAATAGTAGGCTACAAAAAGATGCCATTAAACACATATTTAAAATATACCATCTTTATGTTGTTTCTGCATTAATTAGGAGGTTCAGTGTGAAATTATGATAATATAAATATATTAATATGCGATTAATCACGATTAATTACAGAAAAATGTGCGATTAATTAGTTCTTTTTTTTAGTCTATTGACTGTTAACCTTTTATAGATGTTATTGTTGGTAATATTAGTTCATTTTACAGCTGAATATGCTTTTCAATTTAATTTCTAATTTTATAGGCCACCCCCCAAAAAGAGATTGGGACATCCCCCCACCAATTTGGCCCCCTTCAAATTTTTAATTCGATTAATCTGGCCCTCAAATGAAGCTAATTGAATAGCCCTGCCCTATATGGTTCAATTGGTTTGGTAAAAAGAAAAAAAAAAGAAATAAGATGCATTTCTAGTTTCAAGATTATTTGTTCTTCAGACATTCCTCTATAAATAAGTATCAGCTGTATGAAAATGTGTAAATTCAACAATTTACTCATAGAGACAAATTGTGATCCCCATATCGCTGGGATTGAACCATATAGGACTTTAAAATGAGGATTAAAAAACAGAATCTAAAATCTTATTGAGATATCTTTAATACTTCTTGAGATACAGGCACACAATCTTTGAAAAAAGACTTTTTGGCATTCAGACAGGTTTGTTCTATGCAGCTACTGTATTTTGATAGAGGGGAAACAAGATACATTTTTAGTTTGAACATTATATCTTCTTTAGAAATTCCTCTTTAAAAAGTTATGCAAACCGAAAATGTAACAATTTGATATCTCCATATCTGGAATTGCACCATATATGGCCTCAAAAAGAAGTTTGAAGAAGTTTGTTAAGAACCATTAACATTTAATAAGAACCATTAAAAAACACTTAAAAAGTTATTGAGATATATGTAATATTTATTCAGATACAGGAGTTCAAAATCAACCAATGAAATCTTTAGAATCTGTGGTGGGCGGGGTTTGTGCTTTAACTGTTAAAAAGGTGAGGGATATTCACTTCATCCTTCATGACAGGTACAAACTCCAGGTGTATCAGCTGAAATCTGTGACATAGTAAAGATGGAGTTTGTCAAAGAGGAGATTGAAGACATGAGTGATCCAGAACCATCCAGAATAAAACATGAAGATACTGAGGAACAAACAGGTTGGTGTCCATTCTTGATTCTTCACTGTTGATTGCTGAGACACATTAAAGCTGCTGTTAAAATTTTTTCGTAGCTGTTAAATAATGAGCAATAGGAATGATAAATGATTATCTAAATGATCATATCCACATTTTAATTTTATTAACAAGGAATGACAGAACTATCCTTTGGCACTTCAAAGATCTGATCCTTGATGCTCACAGATAAATATGGTTGCGTTTACACTTGGCATTAACATGCGACCTGTATCCGGATGTTGTCCACATACACATTGAAAAGACAAGTGTAAACCCGCTTCTGATTGGAATGTTATCCGATAAGCGTGTCCTGCTCCAGAGGCAGTAGAGGAAGCATTGATAAACTAGTTTTGCTGTAAAATGCCATAAGATTTGTGGGGATGTTTTCTTCTGTGTTGTTGGAGAACATCAAAGAGAACTTAGTTACTTTAATCTTACATAGATTTTTTTTAACTGATGTGACGTCATTTCATACAAAATCCGGCCAATACAAAGTTCGTTGTCTCAGTCTGTTGACCCACAATGAAATGTGCTTAATGTGCCAATTTACAGAAGATCTCAGACATCATCATAATGAATGAGGAGAAAACTGGGAACTATTGACTTTTCAGCAGCTCATTGTCTATTGACGCTGTCTTGTTAACAGGAGAGATTATTCAGTGAAAATTAAGTGAACACGAGTATTTGATTTTAGAAAATCTGTTTCCAATTTGTTAATGCTATATATTGTGACAACAAGATAAAAATTCCAAAGCAGGATATTATCAGACATTAATAGGCTGGAAGCGGTTCTTTGAGTTTTATGTGTGTGTGTGTGTGTATGCATTCATGTGTCTGTGTTTCAACAAGAATTTCCCATAGGTGGCAGGAATACACTAAAGAGTTGTCAAATTTGCCATAAAAATTCAAAAGAACAAATTGTGCAGAAGATAGAAGTGCAGAAAAAAGTGCTGAATATTTGAAGTTGGAGCTAGAAAGGCTGTTATACCATTTTTAGCTAAACCATAAATGAAGGGCAATTGTGGAATATTTTCACAGAATGCCTTATATTTCCAGTCTGCATGTTTCTAGTTTACAGTGTCCTGGTTTATTATAAAGTAGAGTGTAATAAGTTGGTAGAGAGTTTTTCAGACTTTGAGTGAGTGTGAGCACTTCTGTGTGATAAAGATGATTTCATAACTCCATGTTTTTATAAACAGCGTTTATTTTCTAATGAATGAATTTGTTTATTTTACGTAAATGTGCATTGTTTGTGCTGCAGCATACTACAGAACTGAATAGAATCATTCATTTTGAACAATGTTTATATTGTGTATATATAAAAATGCATCTCTTTGCATTTGACCTCTGCTTTGCAATTATGCATATTGTTGGCTGTGTGATGAATGGCTTGTGGCTGTTTTATATGACACTAATATGTGACCATCAAATGCTTTATATTTTGAACAGCAAACTAATATATGTGGTTAATTTAAAGTAATAGAGTATAAATTCAGTAACTTGTATTTGATTTCTCCAGATCTGGTCCTGTGGGTCTCAGTATCAGACAATGATCACAGTTCACACCTACAGTGAAGCCCCTCCCACAACAATTAACCTATAAATACTGGTGAATATTCACATCATCCTACAAGAGAAGAACAAACTCCAGGTGCAGCAGCTGAAATCTGTGACTGTTAAAGATGGAGTTTATTAAAGAGGAGATTGAAGACATGAGTGATCCAGAACCATCCAGAATAAAACATGAAGATACTGAGGAACAAACAGGTTGGTGTCCATTCTTGATTCTTTATTGTTGACTGTTGAGAAACATTAATCTAACAAAGCTCCAGTTCACTTGATTTTAACCACATAATTTGTTTATTTTAGACTTGGCTGAAATAAAACAGCAAAGAGTGAAGCTGAAAGAAGTGGAGGAGGAAAAATCAAGAAAAAAAGCCAAACAGCTGCACACCTGCTCACAGTGTGGAAAGAGTTTCAGAAAAAAAGAAAACCTTAATGTGCACATGCGAATCCACACTGGAGAGAAACCATACACATGCCCTCAGTGTGGAAAGAGTTTTACTGCAGCAGCAGGTCTCAGTTATCATCTGCATGTTCACTCTGGAGAAAAGCCTTTCAACTGTGATCAGTGTGGAAAAAAGTTTATTTCATCATCAATTCTAAAACAACACCAAAATGTTCATTCAGATGAGAAGCCTCATGTGTGTACTTTCTGTGGAAAGACTTTCATAAATAAGGGAAATCTTAATGTGCACATGAGAGTCCACACTGGAAAGAAACTGTACACATGCCCTCAGTGTGGAAAGAGTTTTGCTGATTCATCAGGTCTCAGTTATCATCTGCATGTTCACTCTGGAGAAAAGCCATTTAACTGTGATCAGTGTGATAAAAAGTTTATTTCATCATCAAGTCTAAAACAACACCAGAAAGTTCATTCAGATGAGAAGCCTCATGTGTGTTCTTACTGTGGAAAGAGTTTTTCACGGCTGGACAGTTGTAAGCTGCACCAGAAAACACATAATGAAGTGAGAGATCACATGTGCTTTGAGTGTGGGAAGAGCTTTACTGTAGCTGCCGTTTTGACAAGACACCAAAGAATTCACACTGGAGAAAAACCTTACAAGTGCTCATATTGTGACAAGAGTTTCACTGTGTCTGGAAGCCTGAAAAGGCATGAAGGACTTCATACTGGAGAGAAGCCGTATCACTGTACTCAGTGTGGAAAGAGTTTCATAGATGCATCAGGTCTCAGAAATCATCTGCACATTCACTCTGGTGAAAAGCCATTTAGCTGTGATCAGTGTGGTAAAAAGTTTATAAGATCATCACATCTAAAAAGTCACCTGATAGTTCATTCAGATGAGAAGCCTTACTTCTGTTCTTTCTGTGGAAAGAGTTTTTCAAGACTGACTTACTGTAAGCAGCATCAGAAAACACATAATGATGTAAAAGTTCATGTGTGTCGTGAGTGTGGGAAGAGCTTTACTACAGCTCCTCATCTGAAACAGCACCAAAGAATTCATACTGGAGAAAAACCTTACAAGTGCTCATATTGTGACAAGAGTTTCTCTCGGTCTGAATACCTGAAAGCACATGAGCGAGTTCACACTGGAGAGAAACCGTATCGCTGTACTCAGTGTGGAAAGAGTTTCACTCGGTTAAGAATTCTAGTGACTCATATTAAAAAGCATTGTTCTGTGTCAGAGTGAGCAAATGTTTTCTACAGATTCAATATTTCTAGTCAATAATGTGAGATTCAGATACTGTAAATGTGCAATTAGCTCAAATAAACTAGTTTTGCTGTGAAATGCCACAAGATTTGTGGGGATGTTTTTTTCTGTGTTGATGGAGAACAGCAAAAGTATTTAGTCACTTTAATCTTACACTGATTTATTTTAATCATTTAATTCAATGCCGCCTCAATGATTAATTGCCTCAGTTTCTGACCTTTTTTGTAACATAACACTTTTTTCTAAGATATTTATTTATATATTTCTCTGCAACAAAATAGTTACATTTACATTTAGTCATTTTGCAGACCCTTTTATCCAAAGCAACTTACAATTGGGGAATACATAAAGCGATTGTTCTTAAAGAGGCAAACAGACACCGGAAGTGCTCGTAATACCAAGTTTCAGGCATTGTTCAAATAAGTACAAGCTAGAAAGGGAAGGACTAAATCAAGAGAAAGACAAAGTTTTTTTTTCTTTAAAGAAACTATATCTGTGGGGGTGAAACTAGAAAGACTTATGAGTGGAACTTCAGTCAACTCTTAGTGTGAGTAAAATGGTTTTGCAAAATCTCATTTGGGTGCTAAGTAGGTAGGTCTTGCTTAAAAAATATATATATTCATGTCATTTACTATTGGCCAAGTGTAGTGGAAACTTATTGCTGTGAGTCTGGAAGGAGCGTTATTGTTTTTACATAGTGATATATGTCTGTGAGAATATAAAGAAAGACTAATGTTGAGTATTTATATATTTAAACTAATTGAAATGTCTTGTAATGCTGTTTGATTTGTTGTCAACCAATGCAATGAAGATTGAAATACTAGTAGCCTAGATTAACTAATTCATATGTATGACGATAGTGTAACAGTACAGAGATGTGATTTACTTAAGAATATGTAGCCCCTTTAAGAAGAGCATGCGCAAAAGAGAAAAGAGAGTCGAGCGCTGACACTTTCACCAGTTGAGGCTGAAAATGAAGCTGTTAATAATATTGAATGAAGGAGGATTTGTGAAATATTTTCACCGAATGCCGTATATCTCCAGTCTGCATGTGAGAGATGTTCCTTTGACATTAATCAGCTCTAGTATTGAAGTACTAATACAATGAAACCCATTATGTGTCCAGGTTTATTATTAATTAGAGTGTAATATGTTGGCAGAGAGTGTTGCAGCCTATTGACACGCTTAATGTGTCCATTTACAGAAGATATCAGGCATCATCATAATGAATGAAGTGAAAACAGTGAACTTTAAAAGACAAAGAGGCTCTTCAGCAGATTAGTTAAACATAATGGCCCTGTTATTTCTGTATATGGACAATATCTAACTGTATTGTTCTTCATTTTTATTCTTTGTTTTGGATGAGTTTTTTGTTTTTTATTTAAGTTTAAAAGTGCAATTCTCCTACACAACGCCTAAAAAGGTGAACACCTGAAAGCACATGAGCGAGTTCATACTGGAGAGAAGCCGTATCGCTGTACTCAGTGTGGAGAGAGTTTCACTCAGTCAACAACTCTATTAAACTCGTATTAAAAAGCATTGTTCTGTGTCAGAGTGAGCAAATGTTTTCTACAGATTCAATATTTCAAGTAAATTTTGTGAGAATAAGATACAGTAAATATGAGATTAGTTCAAATCAACTAGATTGCAAAAGTATTTAGTCACTTTAATCTTATCCTTGTCTTTTGACCTTTTTGTTGTATAAAATGGTTTTCTAAGATATTTATTTATAAGTTTCTTTGCAACATAAAAGTTGTATAGGCTAGGTATGATGATGCAAATAAAATTGCCATTTCACTGAGATCTGATTATGTGTGATTTTTTTATTGATGCGTTAGGCCATTATAGTATTTAGTTGTTCAGTAATAGGTTTTGTTTGTGATGATCCTGTAGAACAACTCTAGTGACTCATATTAAAAAGCATTGTTCTGTGAGCTGAGTGAGCAAATGTTTTCTACAGATTCAATATTTCAAGTAAATTTTGTGAGAATAAGATACAGTAAATATGAGATTAGTTCAAATAAACTAGTTTGCAAAAGTATTTAGTCACTTTAATCTTATCCTTGTCTTTTGACCTTTTTGTTGTATAAAATGGTTTTCTAAGATATTTATTTATAAGTTTCTTTGCAACATAAAAGTTGTATAGGCTAGGTATGATGATGCAAATAAAATTGCCATTTCACTGAGATCTGATTATGTGTGATTTTTTTATTGATGCGTTAGGCCATTATAGTATTTAGTTGTTCAGTAATAGGTTTTGTTTGTGATGATCCTGTAGTTTGTCTCAGTCTGCTGACACACAATGAGATGTGCTTAATGTGCCAATTTACAGAAGATCTCAGACATCATCATAATGAATGAGGAGAAAACTGGAAACTATTGGCTTTTCAGCAGCTCGTTGATTTTTGTTATCAAGAGAGATTATTCAGTGTAAATTAAGTGAACACAAGTATTGGATTTTAGAAAATCTGTTTCTAATTTGTTTAAATGCTATATTTTGTAGCATCAAAATAAAAAGTCAAAAGCAGGATATCATGCATTAATAGGCTGGAAGCGGTTGTTACCACAAGAATATGATCAGGGCACTGGGGGGTAACTAGGAATCACGCTTAATCTGGACACATCCTGACCTAACAGACTATATTGTATGAGAGATATCTCTGTTTTACCAGCATTTTCCATTAGATGGCAGCAATACACTAAAGAGTTTGCCGTAAAAATGCAAAGGAACAAATGGAGCATGCACACTTGCACAGAAGAGAGTAGCGTGAAAGACGAGTGATGGATGTTTTAACGGACTAAAAGCTATAAGTGACGCTGTTATTGATCATAAATAAAGGTCAGTCGTGGAATATTTTCGCTGGATGTCGTATATTTTCAGCATGCATGTGAGAGATGTTCACTGTTTACAGAGTTTGCATGTTCTGATTGATTATATTAACGAGACTGTAATATGTTGGCACTTGGCAGATAGTTTTTCTGACTCTGAGTGAGTGTGAGCACTTCTGTGTGATAAAGATTTCATGACTTTCATGAGTTTTTTTTAGACTCTTACATTTACATTGTCATTTTGCAGACGCTTTTATCCAAAGCGACTTACAATTGGGGAATACATAAAGCGATTGTTCTTAAAGAGGCAAACAGACACCGGAAGTGCTCGTAATACCAATACCGCATCTGATTGACCGATAAACCACGAGCTCTATCAGTTATTGTTAATGTTCTGGTTATTTTTTTTTTTAGTGTACAGTTTGTTAATGTTGTGCAAAGCATACAGTCAAAGTAAACTTAATCATTCAGCTGAACTGTGCACATTTATTTTAGACACTTCATGTCTTGTTTAATTCATGCGATAAACGCATGTCCCTGCTGAGCTTGAGCTGTGGGCTAATGCTGCGTTCAAGTCCTCCTGGGAAGTTCGTACTTAGGAGTTGACAAGTCGTAATTACGACGTCAGGTGCGTTCAAGTCAGTTTAGTCGGCACAAGATGGCGGTGTACCTTCTTTTAATAAATTACAAGAAAATACAACAGGGTCTGTTAACTCTGCTTATAGAAAATGAAGTGCGAATTCTTTGCATCAGGTGTGTTTTAAAAAAGTGGAAAAAAAAGTGACGTGACATGTGGCCAAGTATGGTGACCCATACTCGGAATTAGTGCTCTGCATTTATCCTATCCAAAGTGCACACACACAGCAGTGAACACACACCCGGCGCAGTGGGCAGCTCTTTTTGCTCGGTGCCTTGCTCAAGGACACCTCAGTCGTGGTATTGAAGGTGGAAGAAAGCGCTGTACATTCACTCCCCCCACCTACAATCCCTGCCGGTACGAGACTCGAACCCGCAACCTTTGGGTTACAAGTCCGACTCTCTAACCATTAGG
>NW_015645522.1:119940-150864 GCF_001515625.1 Sinocyclocheilus rhinocerous
CCCAACTCGGAAACTCGGGGCTTAAAGAAAATTTCGAGTTTCCCACTCCTAATAACGACTTTGTGGTGGCGTTCATGTGCGTTCAACTCGTAAATACGATCTATCCGACATGACTTGAACGCACCATATGACTAATTTCACGGGCAAAGCAGACAAAATTACAATTTACGTATGGTAATTTTTTTTTAATTTTTTAATTTTTTTTACAAATAAAGCTTCATATTATGAGAAGGAATCGGAATCGGACTCGATTCCAAAAATTTCGGAATCTAACAGCCCTATGTTCCTGGTTAAGACTCAAGACATTCTCAACAGAGCAATGAATCGACGAGTCACTATGGAAACGGATGCTAAGAAAAAGCGCGCCATGCTGTTTCTTTCTTCTTCTTTTGTTCAATGGTCGTTTACATGCTTAGTGCATATCGCCACCTAATTGATAGTTGTGCAATCATTTTAATTTTTTTCCGTTTAATCTTTAATCCTTGAGAATATGAATTATATTGTTTGTTTGATGCTAATTATATATTAAGTCATATCAGATATGTATTTTGATTTAGAATTTAGACATTATAGAAAATGCCGATCCATGTGTGAGATGATAATATCAAATGTAATAAATAAATATATGTAATATAATAAATTAAACATTACCTTGTCATAGTGTTTTATAAGTTATACAAATAACTGTTATATATGCCAATAAAATTAATATAATAACCATATTAGAATAATATATTACCTTATTTATTTATTACTTATATTAGCGCTTCATCATTAACATATCATACAAATATATATATATATATATAACCCGGGTATGTCACATAACCTGCTTTTTGGAATACCCCCCAGACTGTATTCAGTGTGTTTATATTGTGTATATCTAAAATGGATCTCTTTGCATTTTAATTCTGCTTTAGCTTGTTTCCTAGTACAGCTTTTTAATAAAGTTTCCATTGTGCATTAAGAATATTGCTGGCTGTGTGACGAATGGCTTGTGGCTAATATGCTTTATATTTTGAACAGCAAACTAATATGTGTGGTTAATGTAAAGTAATGCAGTATAAATTCAGTAACTTATTTTTTAATTCTCCAGACCTGGTCCTGTGGGTCTCAGTATCAATGATCACAGTTCACACCTACAGTGAAGCCCCTCCCACAACAATTCACCTATAAATACTGGAGAATATTCACATCATCCTACAAGAGAAGAACAAACTCCAGGTGCAGCAGCTGAAATCTGTGATTGTTAAAGATGGAGTTTATTAAAGAGGAGATTGAAGACATGAGTTATTCAGAACCATCCAGAATAAAACATGAAGATACTGAGGAACAAACAGGTTTGTGTCCATTCTTGATTCTTCATTACTGATTGCTGAGAAACATTAATGTAACAAAGCTCCAGTTCACTTGATTATCAACACATATTTTGTTTATTTTAGACTCGACTGAAGTAAAACCGCAAAGAATGAAGCTGAAAGAAGAGGAGGAGTGTTGTAAAATCAAAATTTCAAGAAAAAAAGCCAAACAGCTGCACACATGCCCTCAGTGTGGAAAGAGTTTTACTGCAGCAGCAAGTCTCAGTTATCATCTGCATGTTCACTCTGGAGAAAAGCCATTTAACTGTGGTAAAAAGTTTCATGCATCATTCAATGTAAAAAAACAGAAGAAAACACATTCAGACGAGAAGCCTTACTTGTGTTCTTTCTGTGGGAAGGGTTTTTCAAGGCTGGACAATTGTAAACAGCATCAGAAAACACATAATGAAGTGAGAGCTCATGTGTGTTGTGAGTGTGGGAAGAGCTTTACTGCAGCTGCCTTTCTGAAACAGCACCAAATGATTCACACTGGAGAAAAATCTTACAAGTGCTCATTTTGTGACAAGTGTTTCACTCAGTCTGGAAGCCTGAAAAGGCATGAGCGACTTCATACTGGAGAGAAGCCGTATCACTGTACTCAGTGTGGAGAGAGTTTCAAACATTCATCAGGTCTCCGAAATCATCTGCACATTCACTCTGGAGAAAAGCCATTTAGCTGTGATCAGTGTGGAAAAAAGTTCATTTCTTCATCAACTCTAAAAAAACACCTGACAGTTCATTCGGGTGAGAAGCCTCATGTGTGTTCTTACTGTGGAAAGAGTTTTAAAAGCCTGCACAGTTGTAAACTGCACCAGAAAACACATAATGAAGTGAGAGATCATGTGTGTTGTGAGTGTGATAAGAGCTTTACTACAGCTGGCCACCTGAAGCAGCACCAAAGAATTCATACTGGAGAAAAACCTTACAAGTGCTCATATTGTGACAAGAGTTTCATTCAGTCTGGAAACCTGAAAGGTCATGAGCGAGTTCATACTGGAGAGAAGCCGTATCACTGTACTCAGTGTGGAAAGAGTTTCACTCAGTCAACAACTCTAGTGACTCATATTAAAAAGCATTGTTCTGTGTCAGAGTGAGCAAATGTTTTCTACAGATTCAATCATTCAACTAAATATTGTGAGATTCAGATACAGTAAATATGAGATTAGCTCAAATAAACTAGTTTTGCTGTGAAATAGATTTGTGGGGATGTTATTTTCTGTTTTGTTGGAGAACAGCAAAAGTATTTAGTCACTTTAAAGGGGTCATATGATGCGATTTCAATTGTTCCTTTCTCTTTGGAGTGTTACAAGCTCTTGGTGCATAAAGAAGATCTGTAACGTTGTAAAGACTAAAGTCTCAAATCCAAAGAGATATTCTTTATAAAAGTTAAGAGTCAGCCACGCCTACCTAAAACGGCTTGTTCTAACATGTCTACGTCACGATGTGGGAAGATTTGCATAACGCGCCCAAATACCGCTCCTTCGTCGAATCCGCCGGCCGCGCCGTTCTTAAGCCCGCTGGCCTCCGCTCACTCTAGCCCGCCGTGTGTGACGCTGTGTTTCGTTGCTGGCCAATCACAGCACACCTCGCTTTTCATACCGATGAACTTTGTAAAAATCGACGCGTTTCAGAAAGGCGGGGCATAGAGGAGAAACAATAATTCATAAGTTCATACTGGAGAGAAGCCGTATCACTGTACTCGGTGTGGAAAGAGTTTTATTGCATCATCATGTCTCAGAAATCATCTGCACATTCACTCTGGAGAAAATCCATTTAGCTGTGATCAGTGTGGTAAAAAGTTCACTTCATCATCATATCTAAAAAAACACCTGTTAGTTCATTCAGGTGAGAAACCTTATGTGTGCTCTTTCTGTGGAAAGAGTTTTTTTTACGGCTGACTCTATAAACAACACCAGAAAACACATGATGAAGTGAGAGATCATGTGTGTTGTGAGTGTGGGAAGAGCTTTACTAGAGCTGACCTTCTGGAACAGCACCAAAGAATTCACACTGGAGAAAAACCTTACAAGTGCTCATATTGTGACAAGAGTTTCATTCAGTCTGAACACCTGAAAAAGCATGAGCGAGTTCATACTGGAGAGAAGCCGTATCACTGTACTCAGTGTGGAAAGAGTTTTACACAATCATCAAAACTTCTTACTCATGAGAAAATATTGCAAGTGAGCCACATAAATTTTCGTGTCAAATACATTCAAGTAAATTGTGTGAGATAAAATATAGAGTTGGTCTTAAATAAACGGTATATCAGTTTTGTGAATGTGGAGGTGAAAACTAGAAAGACTTAAGAGTGGAACTTCAGTCAACTCTTTCAATGTGAATAAAATGTTTTTGCAAAATCACATTTGGGTGCTAAGTAGGTCTTGCTTAAAATAGACATATTCATGTTATTTACAATTTGTCAAGTGTAGAATTTACGAGAAATAAAACAAAAACATATTGCTGTGAGTCTGGGAGGAACTTTATTGTTTTCTACATCACAGTGATCTATGTCTGTGAGAATGTAAAGAAAGACTAATGTTGAGTATTTACCCGGTTGAGTGAACGCTGGCGTGTCTTTGCTGCCGCTGCTCCCTGGCTTCTTCTTTTTAATATTCTCCGACAACTATGTGGATTAACTATGTGCTTGTGCTTGCCTGGACTGTCCTGTCTTTTGTACATCACCCATCGACAGCACTGCTCCAGTACTCTGCCGCTGAGCTTTTGAGGTTCTGCCCATGTTTGCACGATTCACCACCACCTGCTCTGCTTCTGCACCCGGACATTTTATATTTCGTCGAAAATATATTCACCGTGGCTCTCGACAGAACTTTCAGTACGACAAATCCAACTCTATAAAGTCATTCTGGTCTACTACTCGACGTCCACCGAGGAATACCGGTCGCCGCGCTGATCACTGTGTGTTGGCCCGCCTAGCTAGGTCGGCTAACACGGCTGTCAAACTCAGTAATACTACTGTCAACTTTGGTCTTCTTAACATCCGCTCACTTACGAGTAAGGGGCATCTTGTGCAGGATCTCCTCGTTGACCGTAAGTTTGACTTTTTATGTTTAACTGAAACATGGCAGCAGCCAAATGACTTTATTTCACTCAATGATGCTATTCCTCCGGGGTTT
Organism: Sinocyclocheilus rhinocerous; assembly: GCF_001515625.1. Classification (NCBI taxonomy): domain Eukaryota; kingdom Metazoa; phylum Chordata; class Actinopteri; order Cypriniformes; family Cyprinidae; genus Sinocyclocheilus; species Sinocyclocheilus rhinocerous. The sequence continues at coordinate 124,433 of NW_015645522.1, forward strand.
GCTTACATCTCTCAACCGCGTGACTCTGGTCGAGGAGGAGGTCTCGCGATAATATATTATAAGAAGTGGAGGATAGCGCCTGTGAATGTTCCCATTTGTCACTCATTTAAGGCTACAGTATGTCAGCTCTCTGGACCTACTCCCACTATTGTTGCCACTTTATACCGTCCACCAAAGCCTAACAAGGATTTTATTACTGATTTAGCCGCTTTCTTGACTCACACTCTCACCAAACATAATACTTCTTGGGGATTTTAATATACATGTGGACAATGTTAACAACATTCTTACCAAAGATTTCAAATCTTGTTTGGACAGCTTTGGACTACAGCAATATGTAAACTTTCCCATACACGTTAAAGGTCATATTCTGGATTTAATATGCTGCTCGGATGTTTCACCTGTTGATTGTAAAGCAGATTCTTTCCCTCTTTCTGACCATATGCTGCTCTCATTCAGTGTAAATCTCTCACTCTCCAAATCCAACCCTCCACGCATTATAACATTCCGAAAAATTAAAGACATCAACTTGGACAATTTATCCTTTAGCATCACTAGCCTCCCCAGGGCCGACAGTTTTTCTACCCCGGATGAACTGGTCTCTCACTACAATAACAACCTTCGAAATCTTCTCAATAACTTCACTCCACTCAAAACCAGGACTGTTTTATTTACTGTTTCTGCACCTTGGTTCACTCCCTTTTTTAGACAATTAAAAATAAAAGGAAGACAACTCGAAATACTTTACAGGAAAACTGGCCTCACTGTGCACAAGGACATGTATTCAAATCATATTCTTCACTATAAAGACTGTATTTCCAAAGCTAAATCCACATACTACTCTGGTTTAATTAGCTCAAATGAAGGAAATTCAAAGGCCCTTTTCTCCCTCCTTAAAAATTTCACAACACCCCCGGATTCACTTCCTCTTCATCTGTACTCCTCTGATTTCTGTAATACTTTAGTATAATTGTTCTCTTCAAAAATCGCACCAACACATTCACCATCAAGTCAAGTCACCTTTATTTATATAGCGCTTTTAACAATACAGATTGTGTCAAAGCAACTGAACAGCATTAATTAGGAAAATAGTGTGTCAATAATGCAAAATGACAATAGTAAACACTAATTTTTCAGTTAAAGGCAGTTCATCATTGAATTCAGTGATGTCATCATCCAGCTCAGTTCAGTTTAAATAGTATATTCAACCATCAACGTATGTCCACTTCTGTTTTGAATTCACCTGTCCCAGTTTTATTTGCCCCCTCTCATTCACTCTCAGCATTTACCTTACCCTCAGTAAATGAAATTTCTAAACTCATTCAAAAATCCAAATCTTCAACCTGTAGATTGGACCCCCTTCCGACTGTTCTTGTAAAGGCTACCCTCTCCTCTCTGCTCCCTTTCATCACAGATATCGTTCAGATATAACTTCTAGTGGCTGATTCTAGTTTACTATCCAATTTTCTTTTGCTTGATTTGAGTGCGGCCTTTGACACAATTTCACATACTATTCTTCTGGACAGACTTTCTTCTATTGGTATCACTAACACATCCCTCAAATGGTTCCATTCATACCTCTCTGGCCACACTCAGTTCATTCAATTAAAATAATTTACCTCTCATCCAGTCCCTGTCACCACATGTGTGCCCCAGGGCTCTGTCCTGGGGCCCCTGCTGTTTATCATCTACCTTCTTCCTCTCGGTTATATCTTTCGCAAACATCAGGTTCATTTCCATTGCTACGCAGATGACACCCAGCTCTACCTTTCTACCAAACCCAACTCCAAACTCCCACCATCCTCCCTCACCAATTGCCTCCTTGACATAAAATCCTGGTTCACTTTAAACTTCCTCAAATTAAACAGCAATAAAACAGAACTTATTCTTATAGGCACAAGATCTACATTAAACAAATTTCAGAATTTCTCTATTCCCATTGATAATTCCTTTATCTCCCCCTCCCTTCAGGTTAAGAGTCTGGGTGTCACCTATGATAGCACCCTCTCTTTCACCTCCCATGTTAATAATGTTACCCGGTCTGCTTACTTTCACCTTCATAACGTCAACCGTTTAAGTCCTTCCCTCACGCTTCACTCCACTGCCATTCTTGTTCATAGTCTAGTCACCTCTCGTTTAGACTATTGTAATTCCCTTTTGTTTGGCCTCCCACATAAAACCCTCCATAAGTTACAACTGGTTCAAAATTCAGCTGCCCGTATTATCACTTGCACCCCCTCTATCCATCACATCACACCCACGTTACAACAGCTTCATTGACTCCCCATTACTTACCGTATTAACTACAAAATACTTCTCCTCACTTTTAAAGCCATTCATAATCTTGCACCTCCATATCTTCTTGACCTTCTCCATATTGCCACTCCCGCTCGCACTCTCAGATCCTCTTCTTCCATTCATCTCACTGTTCCCCCTGTCCGACTCCCTTCTGATCTTCGTAACATTGACTCTCTCCCGCATTTTAAATCCAAACTCAAAATCCATCTGTTCAGCATAGCTTACTCCCTTGGATCACAACTGCATTGTGTTTTTAATTGTAATGTATCTTATTGTCTTTATTGTTTTGTCTTGTTAATGTTGTACGGTGACCTTGAGTGTCAAGAAAGACGCCTATAAATAAAATGCATTTATTATTATTATTATTATATTTTTAAACTAATTGAAATGTCTTGTAATGCTGTTTGATGTGCTGTCAACCAATGCAATGAAGAATGAAATACTAGTAGATTAACTGATTCATATTTATGATGATACTGTATTTGCTCCGTACAGAAATGTGATTTACTTAATATGTGGCCCCTTTAAGAAGGAGAGTTTAAGTATTTCAGTACTAATACAGTGAAACCCATTATGTGTCCAGGTTTATTATTAATTAGAGTGTAATATGTTGGCAGAGAGTGTTGCACCCAATTGACACCGATAAAACACGCTTAATGTGCCCATTTACAAAAGATATCAGGCATCACCATAATGAATGAGGTGAAAACAGTGAACTTTAAGAGACCCAGTTAAACTTGATGGCCCTGTAATTTTGTAACATATTACAAATAATTCTTAAATAGGGTGAATTCAGGTAAAGTGGGCCGTTTAAGCTTAATTGTACTGTGCTCAAAGAGTTTACTCTTTCAGAGCATAACAATGGTTTTTAATTAAAGGGACACGATTTCTTCAAATGGTAAAATAGTTTTGGTTGATGTAATATGACACTGGTGGGTGTGGCCACACCTCAAAGGAGGACTGTGTCATGGTGAAAGGTAGAAAACCCTTTGATATAAGATTTTTATTTGTAACTTATAAGGTTGCTCACTAAATGTAAACAAACATTATTGCGACCGTTCCTGTTTTATTCAATACTACCATCAACAGGGTATAAAATGCAAAGAATACATAAAACAAAATGTGTTAGTTTTCTTGTAAGGTGTTTAAATATTGCTGGCCCACTTTGGCTGACTCTGTTAGATGAAGTGGGCCAGTGGGATTCAGGTAAAGTGGGCCAACCTTTAACCTTCACTAATTATACTTAAATTCATTAAATAATTATTTTTATAGTTGACATTTATAATTTACCTTTTTGGAAAACAGAAATTTAGACAGTCAGGAATTCAAGTCAGAGATGGACGAAAGGAAAGAGAATAGAAATGAAGACAATGCATGTAGTTCAATCTGTGGAGTGAAGAAAGGACGAGAGCAGAAAAATATATAAATGTAGAATATAAAGCTTTAAAATAGGGACACAATTAAATTGTTTAAAGTGTTTAGAGCATAGATAGATAGATTTTTACATATGGTTACCATTTTAAATGTTCTTATTGTTTTTTTTTTTTTTTAGCTTATTTATTGTTGCTTGTGTTATATAGTCATATCTTTAATGTATTGTAGAGTTCATTTTTTATCAATATTCTGATTTCTGAATATTCTGATTTTCAGATTTCATCCAATTTAATGTCAACACAACATGTTCTTTTAGTTGTTTGGAATTTCACACATGAATTGAGATGTAGATTTACACATGATTTATTTTACTCATCACCTGTAGGTATGTTTTGGCTAAATATGTTAAATATGTTTGTCTGATCATATTCGTTAATAAATCATGTGCTTTTAATTAGGATGCGGTATATTTTTTGATAAATAAGGAATGGCACACTTTACCTGAAAAGAAATTTGTCTGGAGTACATTAACTCAAAATGTTTATTGGTATATATCTGGCACAGTGTGACACCAGCAGACGCGGTACGGTAGATGTTTACGACAGTGAGAGCGCGTTTACGGCGGAGTGTAGTATTTGTACAGATGCGGGAAGAAAACAACTGGTAAGACAACTCTTCTTTAAAATAAGAATATGTGATATAACTAATAAGTGTTCGGATGTTAAAATTCAGTTTTCTGTATGCAATGTCTTTGTACAGACCCGTGTACATTTTTTTTTTTTTTTATAAAATCTGCTGCAAAATGAAACGGTTGCAGATAGTGAATGAATGTATGTTTTATTTGTAACAGCAAATATGCTTACTTGTTTTAAATATCCTAGAATATATATTTGGTGTTTCAGAGGAATCTGTATTCTGACTCCTAATATTAATTTAAATGATCAAATTGATTGTTTGGTGCTCTAGTGTTTAATGGGTACAAACGGGTATCTGATGTATTTTGTGTTCTTGACCGTTTTTGCTTGTTTTAGTTTTTGTCTTCATATGTGATTGGGTTTTCAACCAATATATGAATAAAATGATATACAGTTGAAGTCAAAAGTTTACATACACCTTGCAGAATCTGCTAAATGTTAATTATTTTACCAAAATAAGGGGGATCATACAAAATGCATGTTATTGTTTTAGTACTGGTCTGAATAAGATATTTCACATATAAGATGTTTACATATAGCCCACAAGAGAAAATAATAGTTGAATTTATAAAAATGACCCCGTTCAAATTGATTCTGAATACTGTGTTGTTACCGGAATGATCCACAGCTGTGTTTTTTGTTTAGTGATGGTTGTTCATGAGTCCCTTGTTTGTCCTGAACAGTTAAACTGTCTGCTGTTCTTCAGAAAAATCCTTCAGGTCCCACAAATTCTTTGGTTTTCCAGCATTTTTGTGTATTTGAATCCTTTCCAACAATGACTGTATGATTTTGAAATCCATACTGAGGACAACTGAGGGACTCGTATGCAACTATTACAGAAGGACAAATAGAACAAAATAATTACGTTTGTCAGGTTCAAACACTCACTGATGCTCCAGAAGGAAAAACCATGTATTAAGAGCCGGGGGTGAAAACTTTTTGAATTTGAAGGTCAGGGTAAATTTAACTTATTTTGTCTTAAGGGAAACATCTAAGTATCTTCTGCAGCTTCTGAAGGGCAGTACTAAATGAAAAAATATGATATTTAGGCAAAATAAGAAAAATGTACACATCTCCATTCTGTTCAAAAGTTTTCACCCCCGGCTCTTAATGCATGGTTTTTCCTTCTGGAGCATCAGTGAGTACGGAGCCCCTAAAGGGACATGGTGGTGGAAAAAAAATTCGGGGTGGGAGGAAATTTTTTTTGCGTTCTCTCGCAAAACTTTTGCGTTCTCTCGCAAAAGATATTTGCGTTCTCTCGCAAAACCAGTTGAGTTCGGACAAACACTTCCTGTTTACTTTACAGCTTGTAAGTTAGTGGTTCATACAGCTCGTACGTTCATAATGGAGTGGTTCATAGAGTTTTATTTTAAACTTGGACTCAAGTTCAAATACAGTCAGCTTTGCTTATAGTTTAAGGCATGGTTTTGGGACATTCTAAAACGCTTAATGTGGCTTAATGTAGGCTACTATAATATACTATATATTGCGAGGGAACGCAAATATCTTTGCGAGAGAACGCAAAAGTTTTGCGAGGGAACGCAAAAAATCTGACATATTTTTTCCTCCCATGCACCCAAATTTTTCACTCAATCAGATTTTTTTCCACCACCATGTCCCTTTAGGGGCTCCGTAAGTGAGCGTTTGAAGCTTCTGTAATAGTTGCATATGAGTCCCTCAGTTGTCCTCAGTGTGAAAAGATGGATCTCAAAATCATACAGTCATTGTTGGAACTTGGAAAAGGTTCAAATACACAAAAATGCTGGAAAACCAAATAATTTGTGGGACCTGAAGGATTTTTCTGAAGAACAGCAGACAGTTTAACTGTTCAGGACAAACAAGGGACTCATGAACAACCATCACTAAACAAAAAAACACAGCTGTGGATCATTCAGGTATCAACACAGTATTCAGAATCAAGGGGATGTAAACTTTTTAACTGGGTCATTTTTATAAATTCAACTATTATTTTCTCTTGTGGACTATACATAAATGTATTTTATGTGAAATATCTTATTCAGGTCAGTACTGAATAAACAATAACATGCATTTTGTACAATCCCTCTTATTTTGGTAAAATAATTAACATTTAGCAGATTCTGCAAGGTGTTACATACTGGAGAAAAACCTTACTAGTGTTCACACTGTGAATGGAGTTTAGATTATCGACTATCATTGAATATACACAAGCAAGTTCATACTAGAGGAAAGCAGTACCACTGTACTCAGTGTGGGAAGAGTTTTGCATACTAAAGTTGAGCAGCTAGGGTTTTTAATCAACCAAACGATCAGTTTCTCACACTTAAGAAGTTGCTTAAGTGTCCTTTTCACATTTATAGGTTTGAAACACATGTAATTTATAGCAAACTTTCTGTAGAGGTTCTTGAGAGCAAATATTTGTGTATTATATTACATAATGTATTATGTATTATTATATATTGTGACTTTTATGTTCTCATTTATTGCCATCGCAACAGTGCTGACTAATTTTTGCAATGAAAAATTAAGTAAAATAATATTAGCATTTTTCTGTCAATCACTGAAATGTAAAGTTGAGCAAAGCATTAACCTATATAAGACAGCAACCAAGTTAGGCTGTAAAGGTGGTCGGAAGATTTGATAAACAATGATGTAACCGTGTAGAGGTATCTTTATAAGTTTTGCAAAATCTAAAAGACACTAGTGATGTGTGACTGAATTTTTTTTTTTAGCAGATTCTGCAAGGTGTGTGTGTAAACTTTTGACTTTAACTGTTTATGGCAATACAGTTTGTCGGCAAATAAAACAAAAACAGAAATATTGGTAAATTTTTTATAGAAACTATCAATTCAGTGACTTATGTTTGATGTTTTGCTCAGCAGATTTGGTCACCACACAGCGATCACAATTCACACAGTTATCCAGAAACGTGAACATATATGAAGACACTGAGGAACAAAGAGGTTGGAGTCCCTTCTTGATTTTGATTATTTACTGCTGAAGAATATTAAGATAACAAAGCATCTGGCAGTTCGCCAGATTTTATATCCGCAGTTAGAAAATAAGAAGCAGTGAAATTAAAAATGCATTGGACTATTCATCTAAATCTTTATAAAGCTGTACAGTAATAGTTTGATTAGTCTTTTTTGAGTGTATTAACATCAGAATTAACTTTATCCAATCAAAATCACATACAAATAGATGTTTGATCTCTGTTGTTTATGTTTTTTACATTTTGATTCAGATTGCTTTTGATTCTTAATACTTTTTTTTTCCAGATCTGATGGACGTGAAAGAGGAAAATCAAGAACCGAATGGAGTGGAGTGGTGTGAGAAACCTCAAAGTCTTTTAAATGGAGAGGAAACCTTTAATGAAAAGAATGTCTCACGAAGCAGAACTCAAAGAGCAAAAGCCAGAAAGTCTTTAAAATGTCATCAGTGTGAAAAGAGTTTTACACGTCAAGAGAACCTGGAGTATCACTTAAAAGCTCACACTGGAGAAAAACCATACACCTGCCATGATTGCGGAAAGAGTTTCATACTACACAAACACCTTAAATGCCATATAAGAATTCACACCGGAGAAAAGCCTTACGAATGTGATCAGTGTGGACGCGGTTTTGCGAGTAGAGAGAGCCTAAAGAACCATGCAAGAATTCACTCTGGAGAAAAGCCGAGTTTCACCTGCTCTCATTGTGGAAAGAGCTATGCATTTAAATGCAGACTTAAAAGACACTTAAAAATTCATACTGGAGAGAAACCATTCACATGCCCTCAGTGTGGAAAGAGTTTTACAGAAAAGCAACATCTTGCCAAGCACATAAGAATGCATATCGGACAGAAGTCTTACACCTGCACTGAGTGTGGAAAGGTCTGTCCAAATGAATACAGACTTAAGATACACCTAAGACGTCACACTGGCGAGAAACCAAACACCTGCCCTGATTGTGGAAAGAGTTTTGCAGAAAAAGCACACCTTAGCAAGCACATCAAATTTTACCATCAGGCCTTTAAGATCCGGTCTTTCAGCTGCTCTCAGTGTGGAAAGAGTTTCACAGATAGACAGAATCTTAAGAGACACTTTAGAGTTCATACTGGAGAGAGACCATACACGTGCCCTCATTGTGAAAATAGCTTCACGCAAAAAGTACATCTTGACAGGCACATAATGCTCCACACTGGAGAGAAACCGTACGGGTGTCCGCAGTGTGAAAAGAGTTTCATGGAGGCATCAGCTCTCATACGTCATCTGCACATTCATACTGGAGAAAAACCTTACTAGTTTAGCTTATCGACTATCATTGAATATACACAAGCAAGTTCATACTAGAGGAAAGCAGTACCACTGTACTCAGTGTGGGAAGAGTTTTGCATACCAAAGTTGAGCAGCTAGGGTTTTTAATCAACCAAACGATCAGTTTCTCACACTTAAGAAGTTGCTTAAGTGTCCTTTTCACATTTATAGGTTTGAAACACATGTAATTTATAGCAAACTTTCTGTAGAGGTTCTTGAGAGCAAATATTTGTGTATTATATTACATAATGTATTATGTATTATTATATATTGTGACTTTTATGTTCTCATTTATTGCCATCGCAACAGTGCGGACTAATTTTTGCAATGAAAAATTAAGTAAAATAATATTTGCATTTTTCTGTCAATCACTGAAATGTAAAGTTGAGCAAAGCATTAACCTATATAAGACAGCAACCAAGTTAGGCTGTAAAGGTGGTCGGAAGATTTGATAAACAATGATGTAACCGTGTAGAGGTATCTTTATAAGTTTTGCAAAATCTAAAAGACACTAGTGATGTGTGACTGAATTTTTTTTGTTGTTCAGTGCTATGAAGTGAATAATATGAGATTCATACAAAGCAAATGTTTTGTTAAAATAAATACGCGCTGCTGTGAAATGCCACATAGTTTGTGTGTTGTACGTTTTTATTGGGCTCTAGCAACTACTTTATTATTTTATATTTATGTTTGCTTTCTTAATGATTTTTTTTCTGATCCTTGCTCTCTTATTAATACGTTGGAAATGACGCACCAAATGTTACCCTGGACCACAAAACTAGTCATAAGGGTCAATTTTTAGAAATTGAGATTTATACAAACAAATAAGCTTTCCATTGATGTATGGTTTGTTAGGATAGGACAATATTTGGCCGAGATACAACTATTTGAAAATCTGGAATCTGAGGGTGCAAAAAAAAAATCAAATATTGAGAAAATCGCCTTTAAAGTTGTCCAAATTAAGTTCTTAGCAATGCATATTACTAATCAAAAATTAAGTTTTGATATATTTACGGTAGGAAATTTACAAAATATATCATGGAACAAGATCTTTAATTATAATGATTTTTGGCATAAAAGAAAAATCAATAATTTTAACCCATACAATGTATTGTTGGCTATTGCTACAAATATACCCATGCTACTTATGACTGGTTTTGTGCTCCAGGGTCACAAATGTCTGAGACTAGGAACAAAAGCAACAAATTAAAGAATAAATAAATAAAAGAATATAAATGTTGCTCCCACATAACCAACAACCAATGTTTTTTTTTTCTGCATGAATATAATTTCAATTTGACTTTTCAATTTTGAGTTTTTGTCAAGATACTTTTCAGTTCAGTTTTTGTTTCATGTTACTTTTATATTATTATTTTTGTTTAGATAGAGATTTAATGACTGTGCATCTGCAATATAAAAACTCTAATATATATACTGTCTGATTATATAATGCACTACTAAATTAAGTCAAACTGAGCAGAACATAATGACAGGAATTGGGTCATTTATTCCCTTTTTCCAAACACAGTGCTCTACACTCCAGTAGATGGCGCAAATGCACCGTGAAGTTGTTTAGAACCTGCCACAAAACGTGAAAGAAGAAGATTGTCCTGAGAGTAAATAACAGGAGAAATTGACTGAAATATGAGAAATATGGAGTTTGTTAAAGTGGAGATTGACGACCTGAGTGATCCAGAACCGTGTATAATTAAACATGAAGATACTGAGGAACAAACAGGTTGGTGTGTATTCTTGATTTGAGTAATATTGAGATGATAAATGATACATAAAATGCATTTAAATGATCAGAATCTTGTTGTATAGCAGTTGTCGTCCACATTTTATTTTAATTAACAAGAGAATGACAGAACTAACCTTTGGCACATCAGACATCTGATACTTTATATAGATATCTCTGTTTCTTTCTGCTATTAAATCAGGGTTCACTTGAACTGATTTTATCCACATATTATTTTTATTTTAGACTGGATGGAAGTGAACCAGCAAGTACATGAACTAAATGAAGCAGAGGATGAACGTTGTACCTTCCAAGCTCAAAGAACAAAAGCCAAAAAGCTGCACACCTGCTCACAGTGTGGAAAGAGCTTCACACACAAAGGAAATCTTAACACACACGCAAGAATGCACACTGGAGAGAAACCATACACATGCCATCAATGTGCAAAGAGCTTTACTCGTTCATCAGGTCTCAGTAAACATCTGCTCTGTCGCTCAGGAGTAAAGCCCTTTATCTGTGATCAGTGTGGAAAACATTTCATTTCGTCATCAAAACTAAAAACACACCAGAAAGTTCATTCAGATGAGAAGCCTTATGAGTGTTCTTACTGTGGAAAGAGTTTTTCACGGCTGGACAGTTGTAAGCTGCACCAGAAAACACATAATGAAGTGAGAGATCATGTGTGTTGTGAGTGTGGGAAGAGCTTTACTACAGCTAGTCAACTAAAACAGCACCAAAGAATTCACACTGGAGAAAGACCTTACAAGTGCTCATATTGTGACAGGACTTTCACTCTTTCTGGAAACCTGAAAGCACATGAGCGAGTTCATACTGGAGAGAAGCCGTACTACTGTACTCAGTGTGGAGAGGGTTTCATAAGCACCAACAATCTCCGTTATCATCTGCACATTCACTCTGGAGAAAGGCCATTTAGCTGTGATCAGTGTGGTAAAAAGTTTAAATCGACATCAAATCTAAAATGTCACATGAATGTTCATACAGATGAAAAGCCTCACTTGTGTTCTTTGTGTGGAAAGAGTTTTTCAAGACTGAACAGTTGTAAGATGCACCAGAAAATGCATGATGATGTAAAAGAATACGTTTGTTTGGATTGTGGGAAGAGCTTTACTGCAGTTGGCCAGTTGAAACGGCACCAAAGAGTTCATACTGGAGAAAAACCGTACAAGTGCTCATATTGTGACAAGAGTTTCACTGTGTCTGGAAATCTGAAAGCACATGAGCGAGTTCATACTGGAGAGAAACCGTATCACTGTACTCAGTGTGGAAAGAGTTTCACTCAGTCAAAGACTGTAGCGATTCATATGGAAAAGCATTGTTCTGTGTCAGAGTGAGCAAATGTTTTTTTCAGATTCAAATACTTTTTCAAGTACGTGAGATTCAGATAAAGTAAATGTGTAGTTTGTTAAAATAAAGTGGTTTTGTTGGGGAACAGCAAATTATGACTTTAATTTTGCATTTATGCATTTTTATTCTTTGATTGAAAATCCCCTTGTAAAGACTTAGACAAAGTCGTAAAACCGACAGGAAACAAATGTAACAAAAACCAAGTTTGAAACGATTCCCTCAGTTTGTGAGTTTTAATTTGGAGTTTTCAAATAAACCAGACACATTTATTTACAAATGTACATATTTCTCTGGAACATAACCTTTATGTAGTCTCTCTCTCTCTCTATATATATATAAAAGAATAAAATTACCATTTCACTGACAAGACAACATCTGTTTATGTGCGATTTTACGTAATGTGTTATAGAATTGAACGCATTTTAATACCAGCTTTTTATGGTAATGCATCTTGACTGACTGACCACTAAAACTGAAGGTACCAGGTAGAAACAAGAGTCACTCATTTCTGGGATATTTTATATAATCTTAGGGAGTATATATCTCCCGCTATCAGGGAGAGGTGGGATGTGCATGTTTTATTTATGGGAAGCATTTTTGTTCTTTGTGTCCAACAAAGAAATGTGTTTAAATTTTGGATCGAAATTAAAGCGACACGCTTTATTCAGTGTAAACTGCCACTTTATGCCAACAAAAACAGTGTAAGATCAATGAGTCAGTCATTCAGCGCCCCCTTGGAAGCGAGTAACGTTTGCTGCTCAATTCTTACATTAGGTGTTTACGACAGTAGATAGCGCGTTTGCGGCAGCAAATTGAAGACGAGAGTGAACGAGCGAACTACAAGAGGTACGAATTGAAAACACTTAAAGGCAGAATCATATGATGGATTTAGTCAGAAAGATTAATATCTGAACGGAACAAAGTCTGTTTGTCTGCAGCCGATGCGTTACATTCATTAACAGTCGCGCTCAATAGTTAGGCTATTTACTGTCTTTCGATTTGTTTAATGTTTTCGTTTCACTTTGTCGTAGGAACATAATTTAACATCTCAGCTGCTTCTGTGGCAGTGTCAGCTGCTTATTTAACCAACTGTATAAATCTTGTAAATGTAGTTTCGTTTGTAGATGCCATGAGCTTGCTTAAATGTTTCATAATATTAGTCCTTATAAATCATTATTAGATTTTTTTTTTACTTTCTTTAATGTAACTAACTTAAACTTAAACTTAATTCACTGCTGTAACTAGAACATTTACAACTGAAAACACTTTATTGCATACAGCTTCATTTGGGAATGTGTTTTTACATTATGATACAATAAAGATGCTATCAGAACAGCACATTGTTTATTTTAATCAAGCAAACGATTACTAGGAAATTGTTTGCAGAGTAATCTGGTTTTTTTTTTTTTTTTGAGTAATCTGTTTACTGACATAAATCTTATAAATGTACTACTATAGTGTTTTCATAAAAATAAAAAAGACCTAATAAAATTGCATAAGACTGATGAAAGTATGGAGATACAAAATAAATAAATACAAAAATAAAGGGATAAACTGCACCAAAATACTTGATGTCAGAATCAGTTTTATAAACATGTTATGTTTGATTGAGCCCGGTCTCATGAAAATGCGTATAAATAGTACGCAAAATAAAAATACTCGTGGTATTGATACGCAAAAATTGACTTTGGCGTGCATATAATACGCATGTGTTTGGCGTGCATATGATACGCGGTTTTCGCGTGCATATGATACGAAATTTGTTGGCGTGCATATAATACGCAGTTTTCACGTACATATGATACGCATCTACCCCACAACCCTAAACCTGCCCATGGCGTAGCATATACACGCCAAAGTCCATTTTTGCGTATCAATACCACGAGTTTTCGTTTTTATTTGGCGTACTAATTATACGCACTTTCATGAGATCGGGTTGATTTGATTTCAACAGGTCTGGTTCTTTAAGCTGAAACCACAAGATGGTATTAATTTTCAATGAGAGCTAGTGCCACAATTCACCATATAAACCAGGAGACTCCAGTTGTAACAACTGCAATCTGTCTGACATACTATGGTAAAGATGGAGCGCATTAAAGAGGAAAATGAGGACGTCAGTGATCCAGAGTTATGCGCCATAAAATATGAAGATACTGAGGATCAGAAAGGTTGGTTTCTATTCTTCATTCTTCATTATTGACTGATTTGGTTGCTGTGAAATGATGAGCAATATAGATATGATAAATACAGAAATTTTTAATAATGTTGTATAGCAGTTTTTAATACAATATATTCTATTACCAAGAGAATGACAGAACTATCATTCGTGTCAAAGAGTTGATAATTAGTAGTCACATTAAAGCTGTAGTTCACCCAGCAATTAAAATGGTCATATCCATGTTTACCATATTTGAGGCACGCTGTGCACGTGACTTAATCTATGGAATGATATTCCAGGAATATTCAAAAGGAATTGCTAACTGTATTTGCAATTGCGTTTACATTTTGTAGACGCATACGTTGCGACATAATGCAAACACAATGGCAAATTGCGCATTTGTGTTTCCATTTTCTTTTCTGTGTCAAATTTTAAATGGAAACTCGAAGTCCATTTGCAGTTGCATTTCCAATGTCTTACTAGTTAAGATTCTGTCAATGGACAGAAACCTCACCAGGTCTTTTTTTTGGGGTGAACTAACCTTTTAAATCAGGGTTACTTGAATTTGTACATGTATCCTCCTTGAACAGAGTTTAATTACTTAATATGTTTATTTTAGACTTGATGGAAGTGATGGTGCAAACACAAGAGGATGTGAAACGTAAATTCAGAATTAAAAGAACCAAAGCTAAAAAGCGGCTCATCTGCTCACAGTGCGGAAAGAGTTTTGGACACAAAAAATACCTTGAAAGTCACATAAGAATTCACACTGGAGAGAAACTGTACTCATGCCCTCAGTGTGGAAAGAGTTTTACTGGTCCATCTGCTCGCAGTTATCATCTGCGTGTTCACTCTGGAGAAAAGCCATTTAACTGTGATCAGTGTGGTAAAACGTTTATTTCATCATCAAATCTAAAAACACACTTGAAAGTTCATTCTGATGAGAAGCCTCACTTGTGTTCTCTCTGTGGAAGGAGTTTTTCAAGATTGGACAGTTATAAACAGCACCGGAAAATGCATAATTATGTGAGAGATCACTTGTGTTTTGAATGTGGGAAGAGCTTTACTACAGCTGCCCATCTGAAACAGCACCAAAGAGTTCATACTGGAGAAAAACCTTACAAGTGCTCATATTGTGACAAGAGTTTTAGTCACTCTGGAAACCTGAAAACACATGAGCGAGTTCATACTGGAGAAAGACTGTTTCACTGTACTCAGTGTGGAGAGAGTTTCAAAGATGCCAGAGTTCTCAAAAACCATCTGCGGATTCATTCTGAAAAAAAGGAATTTAACAGTGATCAGTCTGATCTGGAAAACAATCATACAGATGAGAGGTCTCGCTTGTGTTCTTTGTCTGGAAAGAGTTTTTCACGATGTAACAGTTGCAAACTACACCAGAAAATTCAAACTGGTGAAGGAGGTTGCATGTGTTGTGAGTGTGGGAAGAGCTTTAATGATGTCAGCCAATTGGAAAGGCACAAAAGAATTCACACTGGAGAAAAACCTTACAAGTGTTTATATTGTGACAAGAGTTTCATTCAGTCTGAACACCTGAAAACACATGAGAGAGTTCACACTGGAGAAAAACCTTACAAGTGCTCATATTGTGACAAGAGTTTCTCTGAGTCTGGAAACCTGAAAAAGCATGAGCGAGTTCATACTGGAGAGAAGCCGTATCACTGTACTCAGTGTGGAAGGAGTTTCACTCAGTCAACAACTCTGGTGACTCATGTTAAAAAGCATTGTTCTGTGAAGAAATGTTATCCTCAAATATAGGTGCATTTTGGTAAATGATGTGTGATTTGGTGAATTAGGTTATTGCGTTCTTTTAAATGTGTCGATGGTTGAAATAAACTACATTACATTTACATTTAATCATTTAGCAGACGCTTTTATCCAAAGTGACTTACAAATGAGAGAAGTAGTAGGATGATTGGAAAGGATAAGTTTAGAAACGTCCGTCTCCGAGAGTGGAGAGAAGGAGAAGAGAGAGTGTGTAACTAGCAGTGCAGTTATGTTGGGATGCTGCAAATCATGACCTTTTTTTATTTTATTGTCTCCTCATGAAGACATGGACAAAGAATACAAATATTGAAAGAGACCAGAAATAAATGCATTACAAATCAACAATCAGCCATATCCCAATATGAAATGATTTCTTCAATTTGAATTTAAATAGTACTTTCAAACGATTAATCGTGATTAATCGCATCCAAAATAAAAGTTTTTGTTTACATAATATATGTGTGTGTACTGTGTATATTTATTATGTATATATAAATACACACACACACATACAGTATATATTTTGAAAATGTTTACATTTATAAATTTATAAATAAATTTATATTCATATAATTTATATTATAAATAAATATATAAAAATAACCTATTTTTTATACATGCATGTGTGTGTATTTAAATATACAAAATAAATATACACAGCACACATACATATATATTATGTAAACAAAAACTTTTATTTTGGATGTGATTAATTGCGATTAATCATTTGACAGCACTATTTATTAAGTATATATATATATACACACATACAGTATATATTTTGAAAATATTTACATGTATAAATTTATATTAATATTATTTATATTATATATCAATATATTTAATCAATAAACATAACATATTTAAATATATACATGCATGTGTGTGTATTTATATATATATATAATACATATACACAGTACCATATATATTATGTAAACAAAAACTTTTATTTTGGATGTGATTAATTGCGATATCATTTTTGAGAGCACTTTATTAAGTATATATATATATACACACATACAGTATATATTTTGAAAATATTTACATGTATAAATTTATATTAATATTATTTATATTATATATCAATATATTTAATCAATAAACATAACATATTTAAATATATACATGCATGTGTGTGTATTTATATATATATATAATACATATACACAGTACACACACATTTATTATGTAAACATAAACTTTTATTTTGGATGCGATTCATCGCAGTTAATCGTTTGACAGCACTAATTTTAAAACATAAAACAGGTCTATGCTTTGTATAATAACACAATTTTTATTTGACTGACAAGCTCTCTGATTACTTGTGATTTTAAATAATATGCTTATTCATTTTATATTTTAGTCACATTTAATTCTGTTCAGTGGCAGTAATAAAATTTATTTATGATGATCCTGTAGTTTGTCTCAGTCTGTTGACACACAATGAAATGTGCTTAATGTGCCAATTTACAGAAGATCTCAGACATCATCATAATGAATGAGGAGAAAACAGGGAACTATTGGAGAGATATTTAAACATGGTAGACCTGTTGTTTCAAACTTATGTTATTTGTATTAAAAATAGGAATTGCACATTGATACAGGACAGGCAATGAGATTTTAAAATATGTTTCTTTAATTTTAATCAAAATAGTAAAAGCAAAACATTAAAACAGCGTTTAATTTGTTGTCAACCAAAGCAATGCAGAAATACGAGTGTCAATGTAGTATATGGAAATTATATAAACATACACATGTAACATACAAAAAAGACAAGGTGCAAGAGAAAAATACAGTGTTTAAACCAAAAGCACAATATCATCTAGTTTAATTTTTTTAACTTGGTGAAATGTTTGGTGCACTAGTGCCTTATGACAAATCAGTCCATTAATACATACTATATAGTGTTCTGATTGAAAAAAAAAAAGATAAAATGCTTGATTAATTGAGAATGAATGTTTAAATCACATAAATTCAACATTAATACTGTTGCAAATGTTTAGGATGTACAGCAATTATCATAAATACAACACAGATAGAATCTACACGTTTTAAAATAAATATAATAAATAAAATAATAAATATATGCAACATCGTATAACTAATAAAATTACTACTTCACAGAAACACCTCCTTTATATGTGGTTCCTAGTAATGTGTTAGTCTATTTATAGTGTTTTAGTCAGATATTTGATTCTGTTCAGAGGCAGTAATAGATTGTATTTGTGTCGGTCCTTTAGTTCTCACGTTAATTACTCTTTCTATCTACATCTTGTGTTATAAATGACCAGGAATATCCAGTGGGCGGCAGCATCACAATAAAGAGGCTCTAGTTTCCATTTCAATCGAAAAATAAAAAAATTAATGGAGGATGTGCGGAAGAAAGTAGTGATTTACAAAGTTTGACACGAAAAAGCTTGAGAGGTGAGGTATTTCAGTTCTGAATATTGTAGCGAGTAATGAACAGTAGGATTTATTAAATGTTTTGTTATGAGTGTTTCATTTCTAATGCAGAAAAGATGTACTAACACTGTTTAGAAATCATAATCTGAATTTATTCATGAACTTGATCGGTCTGGGGATGTTTATCTTGTGTGGGTTTAAGTTGTCAGTTTTGGATTTAAGTGTAGTTTAGATGTAGTTTAAACTGTGCTTTGTTTCATCCTTATTTTGTTTAAGAGTAGACTGACGACATGAGTGATCCAGAACCATCCAGAATGAATCATGAAGATACTGAGAAACAAACAGGTTGGTGTCCATTCTTGATTCTTCATTACTGACTGCTGAAAAACATTAAGATTAAAGGGGTCATATGACATTGCTAAAAAGAACATTATTTTGTGTATTTGGTGTAATGAAATGTGTTTATGCGGTTTAAGGTTAAAAAAACACATTATTTTCCACATACTGTACATTATTGTTTCTCCTCTATGCCCCGCCTTTTACCTATAGCGGCTAATGAACCGGAAGCCTCACCCATAGGCTTATTCCGCGTTGAAGAAAAAGTTGGATAAGTATGATGCATAATAAAGAAAATGCAACTCATTAACCTGATCTCTGTTATTTTCTGCTAATCAGGGTTCAGTTGAATTTTCACGTTTGTTCTCCTTGAACTATGTTTATTTTAGACCAGAAAGAAGCGAAAGAGCAAAGACAAGAGCTGACTGAAGGGGAGGAGGAACACAGTGACTTCAGAACTCGAAGATTAAAAACCAAAAAGGTGCACACCTGCTCACATTCAGCTGATTGTTCATTGATGGAAGATTGTAAACGGCACCAGAAAACACATAATGATGTGAGAGATCATGTGTGTCGTGAGTGTGGGAAGAGCTTTAAAAAAGCTGCCTATCTGAAACTGCACAAAAGAATTCACACTGGAGAAAAACCGTACAAGTGCTCATATTGTGACAAGAGTTTCACTCGGTCTGAACACCTGAAAATACATGAGCGAGTTCACACTGGAGAGAAGCCGTATTACTGTATTCAGTGTGGAGAGAGTTACAGATATAAAAGTGGTCTCAACCGTCACCTGCTCGTTCACTCTGGAGTAAAGCCATTTACCTGTGATCAGTGTGGTACAGATTTTAAATCATCAGTACATCTAAAAAACCACATGAAAATTCAAACAAATGTGAGACCGTATGCATGTTCATTTTGTGGAAAGTGTTTTTCTCGGCTGGGTCATTGCAAACGGCACCAGAAAATACACACCAGTGAGAAAGATCATGTGTGTCGTGAGTGTGGGAAGAGCTTTACTAGAGCTGATAATCTAAAACAGCACCAAAGAATTCACACTGGAGAGAAACCTTACAAGTGCTCATATTGTGACAAGAGTTTCACTCAGTCTGGACACCCGAAAAGGCATGAGCGAGTTCATACTGGAGAGAAGCCGTACTACTGCAATCCCTGTGAGAAGAGTTTCAGATGTTTAAGAAGCCTTAAAAATCACTTGAAAAAATGTCACACATCGTCACAGTGAGCAACATTTTCATGTTAAAACAGTTGAGTAAGCTGTGTGAGATAAACAAATATGAAGTTGCTCCCAAAAGCACAACAGCATCTAGTTTGATTCTGTGAATTTTGACTCGTTTGCAGTCTGATTGAGGAACTATAAAGTTTGAAGTTTCACCAAGTTAATAACTCTTACCGTGTAAATAATAATTTGCATCTTTCCTACCGTAATTAGTTTGTAAAATGTGTCTGGGTTGTGTGCTAAGCAAGTCTTTCTTTAATAAGACACGTTCATGTCATGTACTTGTTTTCTATATTATGCTCTTGTACATGAGTTGGAAAATATTAATCAGTAAACTAGCTGACAAAAAGTAAATCTGATTGTTTTCTTTATTTACAGATGGTTTAAAAAGTCTGTTCAATTTCAAGACAACAATCATTGCTTTGAATAATGCAAGTTCAATGACAAAACATGTATCATCTGAATCACCAGATTCTTTTCTTTAATTATATTTAACTTATCTACACAAATTTTCAATTTCAGTATAAAAACACTATATTGTACAAATAGGCTGTATTTCAATAAGAATAAAGGACAGATATGTTGTTCTGAAAGGATGTCGGGAACGGGATATTGTTAGACCGCCCGCTCCCGTTCAAATTACACCAGAGTTACCGACAGTGTTGGGGGTAACGCATTACAAGTAACGCGAGTTACATAATCAGATTACTTTTTTCAAGTATCTAGTAAAGTAATGCATTACTTTTTAATTTACAAGAGAATATCTGAGTTACTTTTTCAAATACCGACCGCTACCGCGTTTTATTCGGGAATTTAATCCCGCGGCGCAAGAAATCTGGTCGGGTCCATAGATTGTATAGGTCGGGTCATGCAGACCAGGGTTGCCAGGTTTTCACAAGAAACCCCGCCCAATCACTACTCAAAACTAGCCCAATCGCATTTCGAGGGGGTCCCCAGTTAAAAATCACGTTCCAGGGGATAAATATCATGTTATTGGAGTCGCTTCAACCCGTGTCAACAGTGTTAAAGACAAGTAGCCCAATTTCGCGGGAAAACTGCAGACTTGGCAACACTGATGCAGACGAGCGACGCTCATCGGCCACGCCCCCTTCTGGACCGCCTATTTTAGATACGCATAAAAATCGCCCAGTAATAATGTACAATGTCTGTTTGTAATCTAAACAGCAAAAAATCGAAATAACAAAGCCTTCATGTTTGACTGAGCTGCTGTTTTCACCTCATTCATTATGTATGATCTTCTGTAAATTGGCACATAAAACATTTCATTGGTGTCAACAGACTGAGAAAAACTACAGGATCATCACCATTGAAATTTCACTTAATTCAGTTCTTGTTTTTGCTCTTTCACTTCCATTTGGTTAGAATCAGTTCAAGGAGAATAAATGTCAAAATTAGTTTGAACCCTGATTTAACAGCAGAAAGTAACAGTGACAGAGATAGGGTACCACGGGGCTAAAGGCCCACCTTAAGAAAAAATGTGCTATTCACTGTGCCTAAAATTTATAATTTCAGAAAAAATATATATGTTGTATTGAACATTAATGGAGCAACAGATTTTGTGTGAAAATAAATTATTCAAGTTGTTTATTTTGTTTAAAAATCGTATAAATGTATGAGGTGGCAAGGGGGGCCTTTAACCCCACACACGGGATAAAAGGCTCACAGTATTGATACAAATACTTCAGCTAAAATAATGTTTTTAAAAAAATAATGTTTAAGTTAATACTTGTTCAAAACAATCACTTTAGCAAAGTTTGTACTATTTTCTGCTTATTTTGAAAAATAAAAGAATGAATTTTTGTTCAATAAATATACTGTCATTAAAATATGTTAATTTAAAAAATATATTTTAAAATACAGAAACAAAATAATTTTAATAAGTAAAGATTCTGAAAGCATTGAAGGAGATCCAATAATAATTGAATATATATTTAGAGTAGTAACAACAAATGATATTTTATTATATGATATGATTAATATCAATGTAAATATGATGTAAATATTAATGTAAATATTTAAATATGATGGTTTCATTCTAAACATGGTGATTATCTCTAATATGGACACACCCAACATAATATATGATATTTATCATCTGAATCTAACCATGTCATGTCAAGAAATGGAAAAGTCAGCCATCTATTAATTATCATGTTAATTACTGCGCCTTTAGCCCCAACAGCAGGGGCACTTTTTACCCCAAATACCATACTTTTACATATTCTTTCGTTATTTAAAAACTGTTGCTTTAATTATCTTAAACAAAACTGAAAATCATAAAGAAGACCTTTGTCTCAAAATATATGCATTGCGATTCTCGTGAATGTTTTGGAAAGTGCTACGCCACGTTTTTGTGCCATCTAGTGGTTTAGATGAAAATAATATCAAAGGCGCCTTTTACCCCGGGGTGCGTTTAGCCCCGTTGTACCCTATTTGAGATACTTTAATCAGATCTTTGATCTTCAAAGGTTAGTTCTGTCGTTCACTTGTTAATACAATCAAAATGTGGATGACAACTGCTATACAAGATTATGATGTACTTTTAATATCTCAGGGATCCCTAGATTATTTGCTTTTTTAACCCCTTAACTGTCACCCCCCATTTTTTAAAAAATAGGCATGCAGTAATAAATATTTTACATAACAGGTTTTACTCTAAAATTGATATCAAATTAAAGCCTTCTGGTTAAATAAGTTATGTTCCAAATTTGAAGTTGATATGAAAAAAATTGAGGTTCCTGTGAGATTTTATTTAGGGCGTTATACCACAAACAGCCACCGGGTGCCATCCAAACTCTATTACATTTTTAATGCATTTTTCTGTAACAAATGTCTAGATTTCTCTGTCAATATTACTTCTATCCACCAAATATGGAATCCTGAGACTCAGACCTTTCCAATTATATGTTTTTGTCAAGATTATAAAAAGTTTTGATTGTAAAAGAGCGTAATGCATTTTGTAATATGACACTTGACACCGCCCACTAAGGGGGAGGAGACGCCAAAAGATTTTAAAGTACCATTTCCATGGTAACACAATGTATATCATTTGATCTACTAAAAGATTTGATAGAGAAAAAGGACAACAACAACAAAAAAAGAGTGCCAAGCATCCCACAGGTATTATTATTATTACAGTTTTAGCCATTTTATAAACTAAGCCAAATAGCCAGGGATCATTGTGCATTCAAACTGTGTGAAACAAATATTAAACAAATACATTAGTCATGGTTGTTGTCTTTATTACATTGAAATGATTAAAACATGTTTATATAAGTTAAATATGATTAACAATCTGGTGTCAGATAATACATATTTTGTCTTTAAACTTGCATTATTCAAGGCAAACTATATGCACCAATGATTGTCTTGCAACTTAACAGAATTTTAAACCATCTGAAAATAAAGAAAACAATCAACTTTTTTCAGTTGATTTTGTGGAGTATATTCATTAATCTTGATGAAATATAATAAACAGAATTGTAGCTATTCATAAGAGAAAATTATTCTACTATTCTGTATTTGACTGTATGTGAGGATGGTGTTTTTCACATAGTGAACTATTTAAAACTGGTTGGAATGCATTTATATTTGGAGAAGGACCCTTTCCCTAAATACAGACGCTAGAAATAAGTGCAGAACATGTTTAGAGAATGATTATCCTTTAGGTGCTCATCTGGTAAAGACCCTGTAAAAATACAGAAGCAGAGGAGTGGTACATGTATGGAATGTATTGAATATCTTCAAGGCATATGTGAATGCAAAACAAGTGAATGACAGGAACATTGTCTTATTAAAGAAAAACCTGCTTAGTCCAGCCTGACACATTTAGCAAACTAATAGGAGGAAAGATACAAATTATTTACACTCTTAAGTCAATAATTATTTTCTGTGAAGCTTTAAACATCATTCAATAGTTCCTTAATCAGACTGTGAAATCAGATTCACAAAATGAAACTATATGGTGTTGTGTTTTTGGGTGTAGCACCATATTTTGTTTATGTCACACAGTTTACTCTGACTGTTTTATCATGAAAATGTTGCTCACTGTGATGACTCACATTTTTTCATGTGCTCTTTAAGGCTTTTTAACTGTCTAAAACTCTTCTCACAGGGAGGGCAGTAGTACGGCTTCTCTCCAGTATGAACTTGCTCATGAAATTTCAGGTCTCCAGACTGAGTGAAACTCTTGTCACAATATGAGCACTTGTAAGGTTTCTCTCCAGTATGAATTCTTTGGTGCTGTTTCAGATTATCAGCTCTAGTAAATCTCTTCCCACACTCACAACACACATGATCTCTCTCACCGGTGTGTTTTTTCTGGTGCCGTTTACAATGATCCAGTCGAGCAAAACACTTTCCACAAAATGAACATGCAAAAGGCCTCTCATTTGTATGAATTCTCATGTGGTTTTTTAGATGTACTGATGATTTAAAATCTGTACCACACTGATCACAGGTAAATGGCCTTTCTCCAGAGTGAATGAGCAGATGAACATTGAGATCACTTCTATATCTGAAACTCTCTCCACACTGAGTACAGTAATACGGCTTCTCTCCAGTGTGAACTCGCTCATGTATTTTCATGGTTCCTGCCTGAGTGAAACTCTTGTCACAATATGAGCACTTGTGAGGTTTTTCTCCAGTGTGAATCATTTTGTGCAGTTTCAAACTGGTAACTTTAGTGAAGCTCTTCCCACAATCCAAACACACGTGATCTTTCACTTCATCATGAGTTCTCTGATGCTGTTTATAAGTGTCCATTTGTGAAAAACTCTTTCCACACTGAGGGCATGTGTATGGTTTCTCTCCAGTGTGGACTCTCATGTGTCTTCTAAGGATTCCTTTGTGTGAGAAACTCTTTCCACACTGAGAGCAGGTGTGCAGCTTTTTGGCTTTTGTTCTTTGTTCTTCATTCAGTTCTTGTCTTTGCTCTTTCATCTCCATCCGGTCTAAAATAAACAAGTTAGAATCAGTTCAAGTGATCCCGGTTTAACAGCAGAAAACATCAGAGATCAGATGTTTGTATTAAGTATCAGATCTTTGATGTGCCAAAGATTAGTGATTATTTTGTTAATTCAGTTAAATGTGGATTACAACAGTGATCATTTGAATTAATTTCTGTATAATTTATCATCCATATACTAGTCAAAATTTTACGACTAACAAAAACAGTCAGTAATTAAGAATCAAGAACCAACCTGTTTGTTCCTCAGTATCTTCATGTTTTATTCTGGATGGTTCTGAATAACTCATGTCTTCAATCTCCTCTTTAATAAACTCCATCTTTAACGAGCACAGATTTCAGCTGCTGCACCTGGAGTTTGTTCTTCTCTTGTAGGATGATGTGAATATTCTCCAGTATTTATAGGTGAATTGTTGTGGGAGGGGCTTCACTGTAGGTGTGAACTGTGATCATTGATACTGAGACCCACAGGACCAGATCTGGAGAAATCAAATACAAGTTACTGAATTTATACTGAACTGCTTCAGTTATGCTGAATTTTAAGTGTACATATTTGCCATTACAAATACAGAGGATGTTGATAAGGCTGTATATTATTAGCATATAAAACAAATGTATAAGAAGCAACTCATGTTTTTGAAATGCAGAATTTTAAGAAGCACCTTAGGCTACACCATTGTATGGAAACCCCAGGGTAGTTTTACTTTAACATCAGATTTATAAATAAATGTTAGAATAAAGAATTTGAGAAGATCTATTCTGGTTGAGAGATGGAGCACACAAAGCAGGTATACACGAGAACCAAGAATGACGCAGACACAAAGAGTGTAGTTCTATCAAGGTACAAAGCTTTATTGTAAGGGGTACATCATATATGGGAAGTAGAGGAAGTGAAACTGTCAGCTCAGCAAAGTAAAGGAAAAAACTTAGTATAGCCAGTTAAGCAAAACACCATGTCTTATGACCATGATCATGGCTGCATCCTTAGGAGGTATAGAGGGCACAGGACAGGGTGTTCTAGAATCTTACAATAAAATAATACTACACTCTAAAAAATGCTGGGTTAAATATAACCCAGCGCTGGGTTAAAAAGGGACAAACCCAGCTATTGGGTTGTTTTGACCCAGCGGCTGGGTTTGTCCCCTTTTAACCCAGCATTTTTTAGAGTGTACACACAGTAAATTAATAGATTCTGTCTATCTATCTATCTATCTACCTCCTTTCAGGCAATAGACCTGGTAAAGAATCTCTTGGCATATCTAATCCATCCTGTCAGCCATGTAAACATTTCAAATATGGCCTCTTTTGAATAAATGGTACACTCTAATGCTGGGTTAAATACAACCCAGTGCTGGGTAAAATAGGGAAAAACCCAGCTGGGTTAAACATTTAACCCAACCGCTGGGTCAAAACAGCCCAATAGCTGGGTTTGTCCCTATTTAACCCAGCGCTGGGTTATATTTAACCCAGCATTTTTTAGAGTGTAATTTATGCATTCATAGAAATAAATAATTACTTGTGCTCTCTACGTTGGAGGAGTTTTCCATGTGTCTGAACAGTTTGAAAGGAATGCCAGAACATAACATCAGCCCCGCCCCCACTTGTATGTGCATAGAAATCACCCATTGATAATGTCTGTTTGTAATATAAACAACAAAAGATCGAAACAACAGAGCCATCATGTTTAACTGAGATGCTGAAAAGCCTCTTTGTCTCATTCAAATAGTTCTCTTTTTCTCCTCATTCATTATGATGATGTCCGAGATCTTTCTGTAAATTGGCA
>NW_015645522.1:150918-165966 GCF_001515625.1 Sinocyclocheilus rhinocerous
ATTAAATAAAGATCATGTTCAATGAAGATATTTTGTAAATTTACTATCGTAAATATATCAAAGCTTAATTTTTGATTAGTAATATAAGAAATTTGGATAACTTTAAAGGTGATTTTTTTGCACCCTCAGATTCCAGATTTTCAAATAGTTGTATCTCGGCCAAATATTGTCCTATCCTAACAAACCATACATCAATGGAAAACGTATTTATTCAGCTTATGATGTATAAATCTCAATTTCAAAAAATTGACCCTTAAGACTGGTTTTGTGGTCCAGGGTCACATTTCATTGTGTGTCAATAGACTAAGACAAACTACAATATTATTAACTATGATATTTCTTTTTATATTGAAATTAGTTTATAAAAGTTAAATATAATTAAACAATAGAATCTAGTGATTCAGATGATACGTGTTTTGTCACTGAACTTGTATTGTTCAAATTAAATTATACAACAATGTTTGTCTTGCAACATAATGCAGCCGTTTTAATGGAAATTCTAAACCATCTGTTAATAATGAAAACTTTCTTTAGCAGTTTTTTATTATTATTGGTTAAAATCTTCCAATTCATGTACAATTTGAGCATATAGAAAACAAGTGAATGGGTTTCATTCAAGCAAAACCTCCAAGTCCAGCCTGATTTTACAAACTAATTACACAGTAGGAAAGATTTAAATTATTATTAACACTGTGAGAATCATTTTATGGTGAAACTTCAAACAACACTCTATAGTTCCTTAATCAGGTTAATTAAAGGTGCATTTGTGCTTTTGGGCGCAACTTCATATTTTGTTTATCTCACACAATTTGTTTGACTATTTTAACATAAAAATGTTGCTCACTGTGACGATGTGACATTTTTTCAAGTGCCTTTTTAGGCTTTTTAAAAATCTAAAACTCTTCTCACAGGGAGGGCAGTAGTACTTCTCTCCAGTATGAACTTGCTCGTGCCTTTTCAGGTTTCCAGAGTGACTAAAACTCTTGTCACAATATGAGCACTTGTAAGGTTTTTCTCCAGTATGAATTCTTTGGTGCTGTTTCAGATGGGCAGCTCTAGTAAATCTCTTCCCACACTCACAACACACATGATCTCTCTCACCGGTGTGTATTTTCTGGTGCATTTTACAATGATTTAGCCGAGCAAAACTCTTTCCACAAAACAAACATACATAAGGTCTTACATTTGTATGAATTATCATGTGTTTTTTCAGAAATGCTGATGATTTAAAATCTGTACCACACTGATCACAGGTAATTGGCTTTACTCCAGAGTGAACGAGCAGGTGACGGTTGAGACCACTTTTACATCTGAAACTCTTTCCACACTGAGTACAGTAATACGGTTTCTCTCCAGTATGAACTCGCTCATGCTTTTTCAGGTGTTCAGACTGAGTGAAACTCTTGTCACAATATGAGCACTTGTGAGGTTTTTCTCCAGTGTGAATTCTTTGGTGGCGTTGCAGAGTGTCAGATCTAGTAAAGCTCTTTGGACAGTCACAACACACATGATCTTTCTCACCGGTGTGTATTTTTTGGTGCCGTTTACAATGATCCAGTTGAGCAAAACTCTCTCCACAAGAAAAACATGCAAAAGGCCTTTCATTTGTGTGAATTTTCATGTGGTTTTTTAGATGTACTGATGATTTAAAATCACTACCACACTGATCACAGGTAAATGGCCTTTCTCCAGAGTGAACGAGCAGATGAACATTGAGATCAGTTTTATCTGTGAAACTCTTTCCACACTGAGTACAGTGATACGGCTTCTCTCCAGTGTGAACTCGCTCATGTATTTTCATGGTTCCTGCCTGAGTGAAACTCTTGTCACAATATGAGCACTTGTGAGGTTTTTCTCCAGTGTGAATCATTTGGTGCAGCTTTTAAGGTTTCTTTTGTGTGAGAAACTCTTTTCGCACTGTGAGCAGTTGTGCAGCTTTTTGGCTTTTATTCTTTGAGTTCTGAAGTCACAGTGTTTCTCCTCCTCTTCATTCGGTTCTTGTTTTTGCTCTTTCATCTCAATCCGGTCTAAAATAAACAAGTAAGAATCAGTTTATGTGAACCCTGATTTAACAGCAGAAAACAACAGAGATCAGATAATTGTAAAAAGAATCAGATTTCTGATGTGCAAAAGATTAGATAATTATCTTGTGGATGACAACAGTGTTATGATAATTTAAATGCATTTCTGTATCATTTATCATCCATATACTGATCATAATTTCACAACTAACAAAAACAGTCAGTAATTAAGAACCAAGAACCAACCCGTTTGTTCCTCAGTATCTTCATGTTTTATTCTGGATGGTTCTGGATCACTCATGTCTTCAATCTCCTCTTTAATAAACTCCATCTTTAACAATCACAGATTTCAGCTGCTGCACCTGGAGTTTGTTCTTCTCTTGTAGGATGATGTGAATATTCTCCAGTATTTATAGGTGAATTGTTGTGGGAGGGGCTTCACTGATCATTGTCTGATACTGAGACCCACAGGACCAGATCTGGAGAAATTAAAATACAGGACTTAATTTATACTGAACTGCTTCAATTATGCTGAAATTAAATGAAAATATTTGCTGTTAGAAATACAGAGTATTTTTTATTATTAGCACATAAAACAGCAAACTCATTTTTATGAAAGGCAGGATATTGAACAGCGAGTTGCATTGTTGAAAGGAAATGCACCCCAGTGTAGTTTTACTTTAGCATCAGATTTAAAAATTTACAAATGTATGTTTGTAATATAAATGACAAAATATCAGAATAACTGAGCTGTCACATTTAACTCCGGTGCTATCTCTTTCAAATAGTTCCTTGTTTTCACCTTCATTATGATGATGTCTGAGATCTTCTGTAAATTGGCACATTAAGCATATTTTACTTGTGTGAATAGGTAGACAAGCTAAAGGATCATCACCATTGAAATTTCACTCCATTCAGTTGTTGTCTTTGCTCTTTCACTTCTATCTGGTCTAAAATAAACCTATTAATAAGTTAGAATCATTTCAAGGTGAGTATTAAGTATCAGATCTTTGATCTTCAAAGGTTAGTTCGGTCTTTCCTTTGCAGTGTTGGGGGTACAAGTAACATAAGTTACGAAATCAGATGACCCTTTTCAAGTAACTAGTAAAGTAACGCATTACTTTTTAATGTACAATTTACATCGGAGTTACTTTTCCAAATAAGTATCACAAGTTACTTTGTTTTCACATTTACTGACTGTGTTCGCTGTGTAAACATGATGCTTTCTGTATTTCTAGACTAAATGTGAACATGCATTTACTCATTTCACGTGCACAAAAACAGCGTAAAATGAAATGTAAATTCAGAATAAGGTCTCAAACCTGCAATAATTAAATATATCAAATAACACTACTGTATTTTATCCCATTTTACTAACCAATGCCTTTGCTGCTGACATTCGATAATCCAATTCAACCATAGTAAGAATGCCTTTAGATCAACAACATTTGTGTTTCTTTCTTCTTTTTATTCATGAAGAGTGTTGAACTTTCTTCTCCTGCATCAGATTCTTCATGCAATCCAGAAAAGCAGCAGTTTGTTTGAGCTGCGCGCTCTACTGTACAGACGTGAATTAATATTTCCTTCAGCCTGAAGCTTATTCATTTCACTTTTGCTGTGAAAGCTTACATTTGCCAAAGACAGAACTTGTTTTATTAAAAACAAACAAGCAAGCCCAGCCCAGATGAGAAAAATAACACATTTTGATTGTTTTTGAAAGTTACTTATAAAAGTAATTACAATATTGTGCTACTCCCTAAATAAGTAATTGCATTATTTACTTTTTATGGGAAGTAATGTGTTACATTATTTTTGCGTTACCTTTTCTCATCTGGGCTGGGCTTGCTTGTTTGTTTTTAATATAAAACACCAAGCACAATACCTGAGACACCAAGCACACAACCTGAGACACCGAGCACAGAACCTGAGACACCGAGCATACCTGAGACACCAAGCACTAGGCCTGTTTGTAAACCGAAATCGCGATTTGAAAGGGTGCGATTTTCAAATCGCAAGAGCGATTATTTTGATGAAGGACTATCAAATATGTAACAAGCATCTACGTAGTTTTTGACAGTTTGCTTCATGCGCATTTTACTTTGATGCAGAGTTTAACCAATAGGGGGCATTCACTGCACGTGCTGACTGAACCAGCAAATAACGCCATTTGGAAAAGATAAGCGCGAGCGGGAGCAGCAGTTCAACTTCCCAACAAAGTGTGTCTGCAGAAGAGCAAAGTCCTGCAGACGACTTGACACCTAAACGAAAAAGCACCGTGTATGTTTGGAATTATTTTTCAACGAAACGATTTTGACGTTCGGATGTACTTCGAAGGGAAGTACTTTGTAAAACCTGCCGAACGTCTGTGTCGACCTCACGAGGCAACACAACCAACCTGTATCAGCACCTGCAGAAGTATCACAGACAAATCTATGATGAATGCATGGCCAAAAGGCCCACCGATGAACACACTTCGTCACAACCACCGCGACTGACATCCAAGCAAACTTCAATTGTCTACCTTTAAATTAACGTCCAAAACAAATATTATCTGTAAAAGTAATCCGTATGAAACATACGCGATGTCCAGTTTTCCCGTCTCAACTCATTACATCGAATGCGGTCACGCCCACGAGCCGATCGCGCTTTTCAGATCGTAAACATCCACATCGCCTCCGCATAAACAAACGTGAAGAGTTCATCCCGGTTACTTTTTGTTTCTGGAAGAAGACGCTCTGAGAGAAATAACCCAGAATTTACCTCACAACGCAATGCGTCGCGCAGCTAGATCCAGTGGAGAATATCACTGTGATGAGTAGCCTAAGATTACTTGCATCTGTTGTTATTGTGACATAACTTGTACACATTTTACTAGTTAGACTTTTCAAAATTCCTGACTACATGTTTGAAATCAAGTGAAACATTTTGAAATTAAAAAAATGGCCACAATGTTTAAGAGGTTAAGAGAAATAAACAGTAGCATAGTTTGTGATAATACTTGGTATTTCTTTGGTGCTGTTAAAACCACCACAACAAACCTGTAGCTCTTTTATGAAACACTATTTAAGCTGTTTAATACTGAATATGAATCTGAACAAACTACTACACTTATAGGATTGATTTCTTCCACCCACTGCAAAGCCATTAGAATTGCCATCATTTCTGTTGTGAATACAGATACATCGTTAGATAACCTTTTAGCTGTGCTATATTTAAAATAGGGAATATATATGGCTGCTGCTGTATACCCAGAATCCGGATTTTTGACCCATCCGTATATATTTGAATACTATTAAGGAGCGTGTAAACTGCGCATGCTCCTTGACCTTGCGCTCAAACCACGCCCGCTTGATGTCGTCAGACCTGAAACACCCTGGGGGGCAAACTAGCCTATTGAGTAAGCACCAATCAGAGGCCGCATTTTTATGACGTCATCATGTAGACTTCTTACAAAGTATTTTACAGTATTTTAAAAATACAAAACACTGAAGTATTTTGATACAAAATACGAAGCCATTTTCATCAACCCTATCAAATACAAATTACAAAATACCATTTTGTATTTGAAATACATGTATCATAAATACTGCCCATCCCTGCTTGTGATACTTATTTGGAAAAGTAACTCCGATGTAAATTGTACATTAAAAAGTACTGCGTTACTTTACTAGTTACTTGAAAAGGGTCATCTGATTTCGTAACTTATGTTACTTGTACCCCCAACACTGCAAAGGAAAGACAGAACTAACCTTTGAAGATCAAAGATCTGATACTTAATACTCACCTTGAAATGATTCTAACTTATTAATAGGTTTATTTTAGACCAGATAGAAGTGAAAGAGCAAAGACAACAACTGAATGGAGTGAAATTTCAATGGTGATGATCCTTTAGCTTGTCTACCTATTCACACAAGTAAAATATGCTTAATGTGCCAATTTACAGAAGATCTCAGACATCATCATAATGAATGAGGAGAAAACAGGGAACTATTGGAGAGAGATTTAAACATGTTAGACCCGTTGTTTCAAACTTATGTTATTTGTGTTAAAAATAGGAATTGTACATTGATACAGGACAGGCTATGAGATTTAAAAATGTTTCTTTAATTTGAATAAAATAGGAAAAGCCAAACAGCAAAATAGTGTTTAATTTGTTGTCAGCCAAAGCAATGCAGAAATACAAGTGGCAATGTAGTACAGCAATAAAATACAAATGTCACATACAAAAAAAAAAAAGACATCCCAATTAGACTGTAAATTGGCTCAACAGAAAAAAACAGTATTTAATCCAAAGCATTAGTTTGGAGCACTATAAGACTTATGACAAATCAGTAATACATATAGTGTTCTGATTGTACATTAAATTATGACAAATAAAACAAGATAAAAGGCTTGATTAATTAAGAAAGAATGTTTAAATCACATCAGTTCAACATTAATACTTTTGCAAATATTTGGGATGTACAGCCATTATCATAAACTCAACACAGATAGAATCTACACATTTAAAAAAAAACATCTCTATGCAACATACCTGTAAGTTGTCTATCTGTATAACTAATAAAATTACCACTTCACAGAAACACCTCCTTTATGTGTGGTTCCTAGTAATGTGTTAGTCTATTTATAGTGTTTTAGTCAGATATTTGATTCTGTTCAGAGGCAGTAATAGATTGTATTTGTGTCGGTCCTTTAGTTCTCACGTTAATTACTCTTTCTATCTACATCTTGTGTTATAAATGACCAGGAATATCCAGTGGGCGGCAGCATCACAATAAAGAGGCTCTAGTTTCCATTTCAATCGAAAAATAAAAAAATTAATGGAGGATGTGCGGAAGAAAGTAGTGATTTACAAAGTTTGACACGAAAAAGCTTGAGAGGTGAGGTATTTCAGTTCTGGATATTGTAGCGAGTAATGAACAGTAGGATTTATTAAATGTTTTGTTACGAGTGTTTCATTTCTAATGTAGAAAAGATGTACTAACACGGTTTAGAAATTATATTGATCGGTCTGGAGATGTTTATCTTGTGTGGGTTTAAGTTGTCAGTTTTAGATTTAAGTGTAGTTTAAATGTAATTTAACCTGTGCTTTGTTTCATCCTTATTTAAAACCATAACTTAGGCCTACATTAAGATGAGCTTCCTTTCAATAGTTTTATATGCTAGTAATATACAACTTTCTGACAGCAAATGCATGTGTCCACTTAGGTTCAATGTAATATAAATATTAATTATAATGTCACCAAGTGGTACAGTGATATTACACTTACACACCAAACTGTACGCTGAATGGTAATACAGGTTAGAACTGCAAGTGTGATTGTTAGATGATCTGAAGGCATCTTGGCTTTGTTTTTTGAGCAGTAAAGTCTGTATTTGGCATTTGGAACATCTTGACTTGAGAGATTCTTTTGGAAAAGGAGAGAAGACTTTCTTCGCCACTAGCAGAGGAGAAACTCCAGGTCCGACGGGGATCCGCCGGCCGCGCCGTTCTCAAGCCCGCCCACCTCTGCTCACTCAAGCCGGGCTCCGCTCACTCTAGACCGCGGCTCACTCTAGGCATCCGGCCTCCGCTCACTCAAGGCCGCGGTGTGTGACGCTGTTTCGTTGTGAAAGCGAAACTACTTTGCTTTTCAGACCGATGAGCTTTGTAAAAATCGACGCGTTTCAGAAAGGCGGGGCTCCATATCTCTTAGTTTTTCAACAAGTTGCTTTCTTTGTCTATTATATGCCTCACAATGTAAAAGCACATGTTCAACTGTTTCTGTTATTCCACAGTAACTGCAGCTATCTGACTCACTTTTTCCTATTATATACAATGAATAATTAAGGTTAGAGTGTCCTATACGGATCCTGGTTATAACAGTATCTTCTCTTCTGTTTCCATATACCTTTCTTTCAATCCCCACTTTCTGTTGAATGCTAAATAAGTGTCTCCCTTTTGACTCTTTATTCCATACGTCTTGCCACATACTTCCAACTGCTGTTTTAATAATACCTTTTACTTCTGTTTTACTTAAAGGGATTTCTATGTCAATCTCTTCTTTTCTCAATGCTGACTTGGCCAGCTTATCCACCTCCTCATTTCCTTCTACACCTACATGGGCAGGTATCCATAAAAACTCTACTCTTACTCCTGTTTGGTTTATTCTATATAAATTCTGTAAAATTTCATAAAGTATATCCTGTCTAGATGCTGATTTCCCACTATTTAAGCTGTTTAATACTGAATATGAATCTGAACAAACTACTACACTTATAGGATTGATTTCTTCCACCCACTGCAAAGCCATTAGAATTGCCATCATTTCTGTTGTGAATACAGATACATCGTTAGATAACCTTTTAGCTGTGCTATATTTAAAATAGGGAATATATATGGCTGCTGCTGTATACCCAGAATCCGGATTTTTGACCCATCCGTATATATTTGAATACTATTAAAGAGCGTGTAAACTGCGCATGCTCCTTGACCTTGCGCTCAAACCACGCCCGCTTGATGTCGTCAGACCTGAAACACCCTGGGGGGCAAACTAGCCTATTGAGTAAGCACCAATCAGAGGCCGCATTTTTATGACGTCATCATGTAGACTTCTTACAAAGTATTTTACAGTATTTTAAAAATACAAAACACTGAAGTATTTTGATACAAAATACGAAGCCATTTTCATCAACCCTATCAAATACAAATTACAAAATACCATTTTGTATTTGAAATACGTATTTGAAATACATGTATCATAAATACTGCCCATCCCTGCTTGTGATACTTATTTGGAAAAGTAACTCCGATGTAAATTGTACATTAAAAAGTAATGCGTTACTTTACTAGTTACTTGAAAAGGGTCATCTGATTTCGTAACTTATGTTACTTGTACCCCCAACACTGCAAAGGAAAGACAGAACTAACCTTTGAAGATCAAAGATCTGATACTTAATACTCACCTTGAAATGATTCTAACTTATTAATAGGTTTATTTTAGACCAGATAGAAGTGAAAGAGCAAAGACAACAACTGAATGGAGTGAAATTTCAATGGTGATGATCCTTTAGCTTGTCTACCTATTCACACAAGTAAAATATGCTTAATGTGCCAATTTACAGAAGATCTCAGACATCATCATAATGAATGAGGAGAAAACAGGGAACTATTGGAGAGAGATTTAAACATGTTAGACCCGTTGTTTCAAACTTAT
This sequence comes from Sinocyclocheilus rhinocerous, assembly GCF_001515625.1. Taxonomy (NCBI): domain Eukaryota; kingdom Metazoa; phylum Chordata; class Actinopteri; order Cypriniformes; family Cyprinidae; genus Sinocyclocheilus; species Sinocyclocheilus rhinocerous. Next base: position 160,136 of record NW_015645522.1, read on the forward strand.
GTTATTTGTGTTAAAAATAGGAATTGTACATTGATACAGGACAGGCTATGAGATTTAAAAATGTTTCTTTAATTTGAATAAAATAGGAAAAGCCAAACAGCAAAATAGTGTTTAATTTGTTGTCAGCCAAAGCAATGCAGAAATACAAGTGGCAATGTAGTACAGCAATAAAATACAAATGTCACATACAAAAAAAAAAAAGACATCCCAATTAGACTGTAAATTGGCTCAACAGAAAAAAACAGTATTTAATCCAAAGCATTAGTTTGGAGCACTATAAGACTTATGACAAATCAGTAATACATATAGTGTTCTGATTGTACATTAAATTATGACAAATAAAACAAGATAAAAGGCTTGATTAATTAAGAAAGAATGTTTAAATCACATCAGTTCAACATTAATACTTTTGCAAATATTTGGGATGTACAGCCATTATCATAAACTCAACACAGATAGAATCTACACATTTAAAAAAAAACATCTCTATGCAACATACCTGTAAGTTGTCTATCTGTATAACTAATAAAATTACCACTTCACAGAAACACCTCCTTTATATGTGGTTCCTAGTAATGTGTTAGTCTATTTATAGTGTTTTAGTCAGATATTTGATTCTGTTCAGAGGCAGTAATAGATTGTATTTGTGTCGGTCCTTTAGTTCTCACGTTAATTACTCTTTCTATCTACATCTTGTGTTATAAATGACCAGGAATATCCAGTGGGCGGCAGCATCACAATAAAGAGGCTCTAGTTTCCATTTCAATCGAAAAATAAAATAAATAAACGGAGGATGTGCGGAAGAAAGTAGTGATTTACAAAGTTTGACACGAAAAAGCTTGAGAGGTGAGGTATTTCAGTTCTGGATATTGTAGCGAGTAATGAACAGTAGGATTTATTAAATGTTTTGTTACGAGTGTTTCATTTCTAATGTAGAAAAGATGTACTAACACGGTTTAGAAATTATATTGATCGGTCTGGAGATGTTTATCTTGTGTGGGTTTAAGTTGTCAGTTTTAGATTTAAGTGTAGTTTAAATGTAATTTAACCTGTGCTTTGTTTCATCCTTATTTAAAACCATAACTTAGGCCTACATTAAGATGAGCTTCCTTTCAATAGTTTTATATGCTAGTAATATACAACTTTCTGACAGCAAATGCATGTGTCCACTTAGGTTCAATGTAATATAAATATTAATTATAATGTCACCAAGTGGTACAGTGATATTACACTTACACACCAAACTGTACGCTGAATGGTAATACAGGTTAGAACTGCAAGTGTGATTGTTAGATGATCTGAAGGCATCTTGGCTTTGTTTTTTGAGCAGTAAAGTCTGTATTTGGCATTTGGAACATCTTGACTTGAGAGATTCTTTTGGAAAAGGAGAGAAGACTTTCTTCGCCACTAGCAGAGGAGAAACTCCAGGTCCGACGGGGATCCGCCGGCCGCGCCGTTCTCAAGCCCGCCCACCTCTGCTCACTCAAGCCGGGCTCCGCTCACTCTAGACCGCGGCTCACTCTAGGCATCCGGCCTCCGCTCACTCAAGGCCGCGGTGTGTGACGCTGTTTCGTTGTGAAAGCGAAACTACTTTGCTTTTCAGACCGATGAGCTTTGTAAAAATCGACGCGTTTCAGAAAGGCGGGGCTTAGTGGAGAAACAATAATGTACAGTTTGTGGAAAATAATGTGTTTTTTTTACCTTAAACCGCATAAACACATTTCATTACACCAAATACACAAAATAATGTTCTTTTTAGCAACATCATATGACACCTTTAAGACGAGATTGACGACATGAGTGATCTCATAAAAGTAACTATTTTCTTGTAAATTTTCTTGTAGTTATTTGAAAAGGTCATCTGATTTTAACGTAGGCTAGTCCTGTATTTTAATTTCTCCAGATCTGGTCCTGTGGGTCTCAGTATCAATGATCACAGTTCACACCTACAGTGAAGCCCCTCCCACAACAATTCACCTATAAATACTGGAGAATATTCACATCATCCTACAAGAGAAGAACAAACTCCAGGTGCAGCAGCTGAAATCTGTGATTGTTAAAGATGGAGTTTATTAAAGAGGAGATTGAAGACATGAGTTATTCAGAACCATCCAGAATTTGACTGTTTTTGTTAGTTGTGAAATTATGATCAGTATATGGATGATAAATGATACAGAAATGCTATTAAATGATCATAACACCGTTGTCATCCACATTTAATTGAATTCACAAGATAATTATCTAGTCTTTGGCACATCAAAGATCTGATACTTTATACAAGTATCTAATCTCTGTTGTTTTCTGCTGTTAAATCAGGGTTCACATAAACTGATTCTTACTTGTTTATTTCAGACCGGATTGAGATGAAAGAGCAAAAACAAAAACCGAATGAAGTGGAGGAAAAACACTGTGACTTCAAAACTCAAAGAACAAAGGCCAAAAAGCTGCACAACTGCTCACAGTGTGAAAAGAGTTTCTCACAAAAAGGAAACCTTGAAAGACACAAGAGAATCCACACTGGAGAGAAACCATACACATGCTCTCAGTGTGGAAAGAGTTTTTCACAACTGGACACTTATAAACAGCATCAGAAAACACATAATGAAGTGAAAGATCACGTGTGTTTGGATTGTGGGAAGAGCTTCGCTAAAGTTAGCCGTTTGAAACTGCACCAAATGATTCACACTGGAGAAAAACCTCACAAGTGCTCATATTGTGACAAGAGTTTCACTCAGGCAGGAACCATGAGAATACATGAGCGAGTTCACACTGGAGAGAAGCCGTATCACTGTACTCAGTGTGGGAAGAGTTTCAGATATAGAACTGATCTCAATTATCATCTGCTCGTTCACTCTGGAGAAAAGCCGATTACCGGTGATCAGTGTGGTAAAGATTTTCTGAAAGAACACATGAAAATGCATACAAATGAAAGGCCTTATGCATGTTTTTATTGTGGAAAGTGTTTTGCTCGGCTGGGTCATTGTAAACGGCACCAGAAAATACATACCGGTGAGAGAGATCATGTGTGTTCTGAGTGTGGGAAGAGCTTTACTACAGCTGATCATCTGAAACGGCACCAAAGAATTCATACTGGAGAAAGACCTTACAATTGCTCATATTGTGACAAGAGTTTCACTGAGTCTGTAGACCTGAAATTACATAAGCAGATTCATACTGGAGAGAAGCCATATCACTGTACTCAGTGTGGAGAGAGTTTCAGATATAAAACTGATCTCAGTTGTCATCTGCTCGTTCACTCTGGAGAAAAGCCATTTACCTGTGATCAGTGTGGTAAAGATTTTAAATCATCAGCATTTCTGAAAGAACACATGATAATTCATACAAATGTAAGACCTTATGTATGTTTTTATTGTGGAAAGAGTTTTGCTCGGCTGGGTCATTGTAAACGGCACCAGAAAATACACACCGGTGAGAGAGATCATGTGTGTTCTGAGTGTCCGAAGAGCTTTACTACAGCTGACCATCTGAAACAGCACCAAAGAGTTCACACTGGAGAAAGACCTTACAAGTGCTCATATTGTGACAAGAGTTTCACTCAGTCTGGAGACCTGAAAGCACATGAGCAAGTTCATACTGGAGAGAAGCCGTACTACTGCCCTCCCTGTGAGAAGAGCTTTAGACATTTAAAAAGCCTTAAAAAGCACTTGAAAAAATGTCACACATCGTCACAGTGAGCAACATTTTTATGTCAAAATAGTCAAGTAAAGAGATAAACAAAATATGAAGTTGCTCCCAAAAGCAGAAATGCACCTAGTTTAGTTTTGTGAATTTTGACTTGTTTGTAGTCTGATTAAGGAACTATAGAGTGATGTTTGAAGTTTCGCCAGAAAATAATTCTCAGTGTACATAATAATTTGTATCTTTTTTACTGTGTAATTTGCAAAATCAGGTTGGACTGTGTGCTAAGGAGGTCTTGCTTGAATGAGACACAATTACTTGTTTTCTATATGCTCAGATTGTACATGAGTTGGAAGATTTTAACCAATAAAAAAAAACTGCTAACGAAAGTTTTCATTATTAACAGATGGTTTAGAATTTCCATTAAAACGGCTGCATTATGTTGCAAGACAAACATTGTTGTATAATTTAATTTGAATAATATAAGTTCAGTGAAAAAACATGCATCATCTGAATCACTAGATTCTATTGTTTAATTATATTTAACTTTTATAAACTAATTTCAATATAAAAATAAATATCATAGTTAATAATCTTGTAGTTTGTCTCAGTCTGTTGACACACAATGAAATGTGACCCTGGACCATAAATCCAGTCATAAGGGTAATTTAAAAAAAATTAAGTTAATTAAATTCATGCATCATAAGCTGAATAAATCAGCTTTCCATTGATGTATGGTTTGTTAGGATCGGACAATATTTGGCCGAGATACAACTATTTGAAAATCTGGAATCTGAGGGTGCAAAAAAATCAAAACATTGAGAAAATCACCTTTAAAGTTGTCCAAATGAAGTTCTTAGCAATGCATATTACTAATCAAAAATGAAGTTTTGATATATTTACAGTAGGAAATTTACAAAATATCTTCATGGAACACGATCTTTATTTAATATCCTAAAGATTTTTGCCATAAAAGAAAAATCAATTATTCTGACCCATACAATGTATTTTTGGCTATTGCTACAAATATCCCTGTTTCTCTTGTTTGGTGCCTGTGTCAAACATGTCAGCCCAATCAGCAGCAACATATAAACCACGCGGTATTAAAGAGACAGCTCGCACAATGTAATTAACATCCAAAGGAAACATGTCGTTCAAACCGGAAACCGTAGCAAAACGTTGTGCACCGTTTTGAGCTTGAACTTGCCCCAGATACTGAAGCAGTCACATGGTTTTCAGGCGAACGAAGCTTTGGACGTCATAGATTACGTGCTTTTCTCAAAACGAATCAAGCTCCGATACAGTGCTTTAATGTGAAATGTGTTGTTTTTTTGATACAAGCTTCAAAGCTTCGGTGTTGAACGTAACATCACTAGAAATCACCCTTAACAGATGAAAGACAGTACGACAAAGATAATGCTTTCCATCAGCGGACATTGAAACTAATGTTTTATTGTCAATATTAGATTGAGCTGAAGAATGAATGCTGTATCAGATGCAGGTAATCACACTTGCTCAGTCCATCTCTCTCTCACAATACTCTACTCTACATAACAGAGTGAGCTTTTAATTAAGTAATACAATAAGTTTTTAATGAAGCAACTCAACGTTCCTTCGTTACTATTTCTAAAGTGACGTTTTCGAATTAGTAACGGAGGCTTCAGGGGCCTGATGTATAAACGTTGCGTACGCACAAAATGGGCATGGAAATGTGTGCAAGCAATTTTCCACGCACATATCGGGACTTATAAAAAATAAACTAGACGTAAATATGTGCGCACCATACGGACACTCTCTAGACTATGAGTAAGCACTCTTTTACTGGAGTGAGCGAAATAATGAAGCAAACAGAATGATTTTAAAGTCTGTTTTACATTTGGCATACACATTTAGATTAAATATGACACCCTGAATAATGAAGTTAAGCACTGACATTTCATGAAATTATAATCCAGAAATTACAACATTTTTATATGAATTTAAACAGAAATATTTGCAGTGGATGTGCTGCTTACGAACAATTTTCCTGTGGGATGCGATTTAATGTTTTAATCACAGCGAGGATTGCTTGGCGTATGACAATTCCGCTTTAAATTGTGTTCTAAATAGCAAAACTCATGTTCTGAGAAAATACTTTTGCGTGAATAATGATCACTGATGTGAACTTGATTCGTCTGATGCTTTGGAACATA
>NW_015645522.1:166253-185899 GCF_001515625.1 Sinocyclocheilus rhinocerous
GACAGACATAAGGATGCGCTCGTTGATCAAACAGTCCATTGGCTGGTTTGAACAGGTTTGATGACAGTACTCTAGAACCTCTGTTCACAGGTGTCGCGCACAGACAGTAGCCTAATGATAACCCATTTCGTGCTCTTCCCAATATTGTGACAAACACCATATTTAAAATATAGAATTTGAAGGAAACTGTAAGATATGCACGTTTTATTTTCAAATGAACTTATGTTTTGTTATTGACATGGTGAGTCAGGCAGTTATTTACACTGCAAAAAAAATAAGGCCTATCTCCATTCAAATATACATTCTAAAATATAGGCTATGTTTACTTTATAGGCAGAATTGCATACATTTGAATAGCAATGTGATGTCTCAAAAAGCATTTAGTACGTATCTCATATTTTCCTAACTATTGTACTCTTAAAGGGTTAGTTCACCCAAAAATGAAAATTAGCCCATAAATTACTCACCCTTCAAGCTCTATCGTTGTACTCTGCGGGTGTTGCATTCTTTCGGTTCAAATGACGTGAAATAAAAAGCACCCTTCCACAAAAAAAGTGTCTCATATGGCTCCGGGGGGTGAACAAAGGCCTCCTGTAGCGAATCGATGCGTTTTTGTAAGAAAATTATCCATATTCAAAACGTAATTTTACCGGCTCCATGTGATTAGCACACAGCACCCATCTGGGACGGAAATCACATGTTGCTCATGTTAGCATCTCTCATATATACTACCGTTCAAAAGTTTGGGATCATTGTTTTTTTTAAAGAAGTCTCTTATGCTCATCAAGGCTGTATTTATTTGATCAAAAATACAGAAAAAAAACAGTAATCTTACAATTATTAGTTATTACATATTACAATACAAAATAATGGTTTCTATTTTAATATCCTTTAAAATATAATTTATTTCTGTGATGCAAAGCTGAATTTCCATCAGCCATTACTCCAGTATAAAGTGTCACATGATCCTTCAGAAATCATTCTAATATGCTGATTTATTATTAGAATTATCAATGTTGGCAACAGTTGTGCTGCCAAATATTTTTTTATAAAAAAAAGAAAGAATAAAAATTTACTTACCCCAAACTTTTGAACTGTAGTGTATATTGTTAGAAAATATAAATTAATTTTTAATGTATATTAAAATAGAAAAATTTTATTTTACATCATAATAATATTTCACAATATTAAATTTTTTTCCCTGTATTTTTGATCAAATAAATGGAGCCTTGATGTGCATAAGAAACTCCTGTAAAAAAACATTAAAAATCGTTCTGATCCCAAACTTTTGACCCGTAGTGTATGTACATATATATATATATATGAGTTTTTCTATATTATAACTGTGTGTGCTCTAATATGATGAGCTGCTATTATAAGAGAAAACATGTGATGACCATGTGCTGACATGTGATATGTGATGTGAGTTTTCCCGATTTACAGAGATTCACATGAACCGGCTCCAGAGGTGAGGTATTTAAGCGCTAATTTACACATTCTGTGCACAGGTTTTTATGTTGTGGGAGAATAATGTGTTAAGAGAGAGCTGAGTGATAATGAACAGTAGGATTTATTTTGTGGTTCATTTCTAATATAAAAATTGATTGTACATGTCTGCCATATGGACATCACCTTGACATAGTCACCACTGATAAGCTACTCCTAAATATAATGTAGAAACTTAAATTTTCTGTGAAGCTGCTTTGCAATAATTGTAGGAAAAGCAACATAGGCCTACAAATAGACATGAATTTTATTTAATTAAGTAATTTAGTCATTAACTTTATGCCTTTCTGGAGATTACCTTGTATATGAAATGCTTTTATGTTTTCGGTTTTAATTTAAGTTTAGTTTAAGTGTTAATTGAAGAATTTACTTGTTTCATCCTTATTTAGGACCCTACAATTTGATGAGCTACCATCCTATACAGCTGTATTATATGCAAATAATATACAACCTTGTCAAAATATTCTGTATTTTAAGGAAGAGCTAAATAAACTTATCACTGCATCTAAACCAACAACATGCCTGTAATCTGCAACAGCACCAAAGAATCCATACTGGAGAGAAACCTTACAAGTGCTCATATTGTGACAAGAGTTTCATTCAGTCTGGAAACCTGAAATCACATGAGCAGATTCATACTGGAGAGAAGCTGTATCACTGTACTCAGTGTGAGAAGAGTTTTAGATTTTTAAAAGGCCTTGAAAGTCACATGAAAATATGTCCTAATTTGTCACAGTGAGCAACATTTTCATGTTAGAACAGCCGAGTAAATAGTGTGAGATAAACAAAATATTGAGTTTCTCTCAAAAGCACAAAAACATCTAGTTTAATTTAGTGAATTTTGACTTGTTCTTAGTCTGATTAAGGAACTATAGAGTGTAGGATGTTAGAGCGAATCAGACAGCTATAATGTGAGCAGAATTGAGCAAAAGCAGAAGAATTCCAGGGGGCCCCAAAGGCAACATGGATGACCGTGAGTCAGATTTCCTGCCGCCAACAAGTCTGGAGCGACATACCAGCTATCTCCTTCACAGAAGAAGATTGTTACATTTAGGCGGATAACTCAAGATTAATGGTGGAAGAGACGACACATCCGACAGAGAGCAAAACCTTTTGACCTTCCTCACAGAACAGGATTCTCTCTCTCAGAACCGCTTACAGAATAGCTGCCATAACACGTGTAAAATAGGCGGTCTATATACCAGAAGGGGGCGGAGCCTATGAGCGTCGCTCACGCTGCTGTTTCTTTCCTGGCTCTTTCACACTGTTCAGACTCGGTGGAAAACTCCTCCAACATAGAGGGCACAGGTAAATATTGATTTCTATCAGTGCTTAAATGAGGATTATTTTATATTTAACTCTGATGCTAAAGTTAAACTACCCTGGGGTGCCTTTCCATACAACTACTAACACATGTAGAAGATTTTTATGAATCAAAATATGAATTAATCAAGCATAGTCAATGTGAATGTCACTATATATATGAGTTATTCTTTATTATAGTCATGTATTTTACTGTGTGTGCTCAATGAGCTGCCATTAGGCCTATAAGAGAAAACATGTGATGACCAGCTGACATGTGATATGAACTGAGACCTCTTTGTGTTACTATTATGCTGTCATGAGGAGATATAGACTGGGGTTAAAAGTTAATAAGTAATAGTGGCCTGAATGATATGTATTGTTTATGGAAACCTATATAAAAGAGAGAAAGAAAAGACAGATTCTAGAGATTCTCTGCAAAGTCTCTGGGCTTCATTATCAAAATCTGTCTTCTGGCATCAAAACCTTAAGACTTCAAGAGTGATTTCTCACAGAAGAACTAACATTTGTATGTTAAAAAAAATGTAAAAATATGATTATTGATACTCCCAGACCTGATCTCTGCTATTTTCTGCTAATCAGGGTGCAGTTGAATTTTCACATTTATCGAACTAATTATAACTACTTACTCTGTTTATTTTAGACCCAATGAAAGCGAAAGAGCAAAGACAAGAGCTGACTGAAGGGGAGGAGGAACACAGTGACTTCAGAACTCAAAGATTAAGAAAGAAAACGCTGCTCACATTCAGCTGATTGTTCATTGATGGAAAATTGTAAACAGCACCAGAAAACACATAATGATGTGAGAGATCATGTGTGTCGTGAGTGTGGGAAGAGCTTTACTACAGCTGCCTGTCTGAAACTGCACAAAAGAATTCACACTGGAGAAAAACCGTACAAGTGCTCATATTGTGACAAGAGTTTCACTCGGTCTGAACACCTGAAAATACATGAGCGAGTTCACACTGGAGAGAAGCCGTATTACTGTATTCAGTGTGGAGAGAGTTTCAGATATAGAAGTGATCTCAATGTTCATCTGCTCATTCACTCTGGAGAAAGGCCATTTACCTGTGATCAGTGTGGTACAGATTTTAAATCATCAGTACATCTAAAAAACCACATGAAAATTCACACAAATGAAAGGCCTTTTGCATGTTTTTCTTGTGGAGAGAGTTTTGCTCAACTGGATCATTGTAAACGGCACCAAAAAATACACACCGGTGAGAAAGATCATGTGTGTTGTGACTGTCCAAAGAGCTTTACTAGATCTGACACTCTGCAACGCCACCAAAGAATTCACACTGGAGAAAAACCTCACAAGTGCTCATATTGTGACAAGAGTTTCACTCAGGCAGGAACCATGAAAATACATGAGCGAGTTCACACTGGAGAGAAACCGTATCACTGTACTCAGTGTGAAAAGAGTTTCAGATGTAAAAATGGTCTGGACTGTCACCTGCTCGTTCACTCTGGAGTAAAGCCATTTACCTGTGATCAGTGTGGTGCAGATTTTAAATTATCATCAAAACTAGAAGAACACATGAAAATTCATACAAATGTGAGACCGTACGCATGTTCATTTTGTGGAAAGTGTTTTGCTCGGCTGGATCATTGTAAACGGCACCAGAAAACACACACCAGTGAGAAAGATCATGTGTGTCGTGAGTGTGGGAAGAGATTTACTAGAGCTGATAATCTGAAACAGCACCAAATACTTCATACTGGAGAGAAACCTTACAAGTGCTCATATTGTGACAAGAGTTTCAATCAGTTAGGATCCCTGAAGGCACATGAGCAGATTCATACTGGAGAGAAGCCGTACTACTGCCCTCCCTGTGAGAAGAGCTTTAGACATTTAAAAAGCCTTAAAAAGCACTTGAAAACATGTCACACGTCGTCACAGTGAGCAACATTTTTGTGTTAAAACAGTCAAGTAATTTGTGTGAGATAAACAAAATATAGTTTCACCTAATAGCACAACGCCATCTAGTTTAATTTTGTGCATTTAACTATAAAGTGTACAATAGAGTGATTCTTGAAGCTTCCATACAGTTCCATATATTTTATGCATTGTCGGTATTGTTTATCTTTTTTTACCTTTTGTGGCTGTGACTCCAGTCTGTTTTTCAACTGATCTCTCAACTCAACTGATCTGTTTTTAAAAAGTAGACCGGAGGCCTCAATTTATGTGAAGTGGAATGAGGAGGCCTCCTCGTATATTGTGTCTAATGTCAAAACATGTCCAGCTTCACCAGATCCTGTATTGTTGTAATGACTGCACATTTCATTCTCTCCAGGCCTCTATCCACACAGGCAAATACATGAATATAATAGCAGAATAGCTTCATACAGAAATGGTTATATTCACATTGATTTGATTAATTCATATTTTGTTTAATACAAAAAATCTTCTGCAAAAGAACCGTAGTTACTTTGATCTCTTGAGATACAGACAATATAAACACACACAGGCATATGTTTTCACACCCTACAGAGTGGAGATGCAGAAAGCTTCCTTCCCTCCTGTCTTTCCTTCACATTTGTTCCTTCAATCCCTCCACCCATTCTTCCCTTCACTCAGAATCAGAATGATTATATAAATACAAAATGTTCTGTGCCAATGCAAGTGAATGAACAGTCATGTTTGGTATGATTTAAAATGTCTCAGTGTGACTAATACAATGGTTTCAATCTTACAAGAAGTAGACTAAAAGATAATGGATCCTAAGAGTTTAGAGGTGTTTTATTTACTTTTGGGTGTGCCTGTAATGTGGTGTTTGGGTTTTGTCTTGTTCATGTTTCCATGTCTTTTATTTTGTAATTGTTTTATGCTGTTTGTGTCATACTTCCCTTGCCTTCATGTATCTCAGCCTTGTGTATGTGTCATGTTCTGATTGGTTGTTTTAGTCATGTGTCTTGTTTCCCATTGGTTTGTTCTTGTCATGTGACCCTCTTGTTTCCTATAAGTAGCCATCATGTTGCCATTGTCTGTCGTCGTGTATTGAATGTATTTATCCCGCTGTTGGTGAGTCTAGTCTGTTCATGTCAAGTCTGTTCATGCCTCGTCAAGTCAAGTCAAGTCTGTTCATGCCTCGTCAAGTCAAGTCTGTGTATCTAGTCTTCGTCTGTTTGGATTATGTTTGGATGTTTGGATCACCTGTAAATAAACTGCACTTGGGTTCTTCACTACGCTCGCCTTCAGTGGATTGAATCGTTACAGTGCCCTTTCCCAGTGTCTTTCATGCAAATTACCATCTGCCCCCAAAAGGTGTAAAACTCTCAACATCTATAGGCCTTAATCAATGCAAATTCCAATTGTTAGTTTCTGTCTCCATTTGAAGGATGTTTGCCTTGGTCTGAGTAGGCCTACTTTAAGAAAATGTTGCATACATAATCTATATTCCATCTTTCTGAAGTCAGATATGCATCCTTTGCTCTTAGTTTTATATTTGAGAATTTGATGTCTTGTTTTGTCATTGAACTTTGAATTGATATCTTTGAATTTTGAAACTTGAATTGATATCTCTGAATTGGCTATGTAATTGGCATAATGCATTTTTACCTGATTGATAATAAATTGTTACATTTGATTTTGTTCTGACTCACTCTGAGATTGTTGACTCAAAGTGTGCTTATAGATAATAATCAGATGTCTAGATAAATTATCCGAATGATCAATAATAACTGGCATGGTAACCTAAATTCGAGGTCATAATAAGATGGAGTCAGGTAACAATTAGATTAACAACTTAACAATTAACACATTTTTCATTTCAGTATGAAAACAGAAATATCATAGTCTTGCAGTTCGTCTCAGCACGTTGACACCAATGAAATGTGCTTAATGTGCCAATTTACAAAAGATCTCATCATCATAATGAATGAGCTGAAAACAGTGAACTATTTGGATGAGACAAAGAGGCTTTTATCATCTGCACATTCACTCTGGAGAAAAGCCATTTAACTGTGATCAGTGTGGTAAATCCTTTATTTTTGCCATCAAATCTAAAAAAAAAAAAAAACATTCATACAAGTAAAACGCCTCGTGTGATCTTTTTGTGGAAATAATTTTTCAGAACTGGAATTCACACAAATGTGAGACCATATGCATGTTCGTTTTGTGAAAAGTGTTTTTCTCGACTGGATCATTGTAAACGGCACCAGAAAAAACACACCAGTGAGAAAGATCATGTGTGTTGTGAGTGTGGGAAGAGCTTTACTAGAGCTGATAATCTGCAACAGCACCAAAGAATCCATACTGGAGAGAAACCTTACAAGTGCTCATATTGTGACAAGAGTTTCACTCAGTCTGGAGACCTGAAAGCACATGAGCACGTTCATACTGGAGAGAAGGGCCTTGAAAGTCACATGAAAATATGTCCTAATTTGTCACAGTGAGCAACATTTTCATGTTAGAACAGCCGAGTAAATAGTGTGAGATAAACAAAATATTGAGTTTCTCTCAAAAGCACAAAAACATCTAGTTTAATTTAGTGAATTTTGACTTGTTCTTAGTCTGATTAAGGAACTATAGAGTGTAGGATGTTAGAGCGAATCAGACAGCTATAATGTGAGCAGAATTGAGCAAAAGCAGAAGAATTCCAGGGGGCCCCAAAGGCAACATGGATGACCGTGAGTCAGATTTCCTGCCGCCAACAAGTCTGGAGCGACATACCAGCTATCTCCTTCACAGAAGAAGATTGTTACATTTAGGCGGATAACTCAAGATTAATGGTGGAAGAGACGACACATCCGACAGAGAGCAAAACCTTTTGACCTTCCTCACAGAACAGAATTCTCTCTCTCAGAACCGCTTACAGAATAGCTGCCATAACATGTGTAAAATGCATAAGATCATCCGACTTATAACCAAACATCATTCCATTGCATAATGCCACATTATCTCTGTAACCCAATCATTTGACTATCCTGTTTTAATCACTTGTTGTTTATGTGCAGTGCTTGAAGTGGGCAAAAAAGTGCCGGTACTCCTCCTACCCCCTTATAAAAATAAAATAGAAATACATTATGGGTGCAAATTTTTCAGTCTGGTTCTCATGAGAGCACTTGGAGATTTGGTTTGGTGCTCACACTGCACATCGTGTGACCCATTAAATAGAACTACAAAGATTTTATTAATAATAGTAGTAATATTATAATATAGTTTCTCTTTATTTATTTATTTGAACAAAATAATAAACAAATTAATAATAATTCAGATGTGTGGAAAACTCCAACGTACATGTACATGTAATGATTGATTTCTATAAATGCTTAAATGTTTTTTTTTAAATATTTAAATCTGATGTTAAAGTAAAACTACTCAAGGGTCTGTTTCCATACAACAGTTAACTCACTGCTTAAAATCTAGTGTTTTATAACGATGAATTGCTTCTTATTGATCTTTTTCATGTGCTGATAATATACCACATTACCAAAATGCTCTGTATTTCGAACAGGAAATATGTTTAATTAATTTCAGCATAACTGAAGTAGTTTAGTGCAAATTAAGTCCTCTATTTTTGATTTCTCCAGATCTGGTCCTGTGGGTCTCAGTATCAGACAATGATCAGTGAAGCCCCTCCCACAACAATTCACCTATAAATACTGGAGAATATTCACATCATCCTACAAGAGAAGAACAAACTCCAGGTGCAGCAGCTGAAATCTGTGATCGTTAAAGATGGAGTTTATTAAAGAGGAGATTGAAGACATGAGTTATTCAGAACCATCCAGAATAAAACATGAAGATACTGAGGAACAAACAGGTTGGTTCTTTATTTTTCATTATTGACTGTTTTTGTTAGATGTGAAATTTTGATCAGAATATATCCTGTTGAAAAAAAACAGCATGCTGTTTTTTCAACAGGGTATGGATGATAAATTATACAGAATTGCTTTTAAATGATCATAAGCCTGTTGTCATCAACATTCAATTGAACTAACAAGATAATTAACCATTGGCACATCAAAGATCTGACATACAAATATCTAATCTCTATTGTTTTCTGCTGTTAAATTATCTGGAATCAACTGATTCTAACTTATTATTTTAGACTGGATGGACATGAAAGAGCAAAGACAAGAACTGAATGAAGAGGAGGAGAAACACTGTGACTTCAAAACTCAAAGAACAAAAGCCAAAAAGCTGCACACCTGCTCACAGTGCGAAAAGAGTGTTTCACACAAAGGAAACCTTAAGGAACACAAGAGAATCCACACTGGAGAGAAACCATACACATGCCCTCCGTGTGGAAAGAGTTTTTCACAACTGGACACTTATAAACAGCATCAGAGAACTCATAATGAAGTGAAAGATCACGTGTGTTTGGATTGTGGGAAGAGCTTCACTAAAGTTACCAGTTTGAAACTGCACAAAATGATTCGCACTGGAGAAAAACCTCACAAGTGCTGAAGAGGAGGAGAAACACTGTGACTTCAGAACTCAAAGAACAAAAGCCAAAAAGCTGCACACCTGCTCACAGTGCGAAAAGAGTGTCTCACACAAAGGAAACCTTAAGGAACACAAGAGAATCCACACTGGAGAGAAACCATACACATGCCCTCAGTGTGGAAAGAGTTTTTCACAACTGGACACTTATAAACAGCATCAGAGAACTCATAATGAAGTGAAAGATCACGTGTGTTTGGATTGTGGGAAGAGCTTCACTAAAGTTACCAGTTTGAAACTGCACAAAATGATTCGCACTGGAGAAAAACCTCACAAGTGCTCATATTGTGACAAGAGTTTCACTCAGACAGGAACCATGAAAATACATGAACGAGTTCACACTGGAGAAAAGCCGATTACCTGTGATCAGTGTGGTACAGATTTTAAATCATCAACATTTCTAAAAGAACACATGCATTTTCATACAAATGAAAGGCCTTATGCATGTTTTTATTGTGGAAAGAGTTTTGCTCGGCTAAATCATTGTAAAGTGCATCAGAAAATACACACCGGTGAGAAAGATCATGTGTGTTGTGAGTGTGGGAAGAGCTTTACTAGAGCTGATAATCTTGATAAAACTTTACTAGAGCTGATCATACTTGATAAAATGTAAGTCATCAGAGTGAGCAACATTTTCAGGATTAAACTGTTAAACAAAATATATTCACCCAAAAGCACAACACCATCTAGTTTCATTTTGTGAATTTGATTTCACAGTCTGATTAAGGAACTATAGAATGATGCTTGAAGCTTCACCAAGATAATAATTCTTACAGTGTAAATCATTTTTATCTTTCCTACTGGGTAATCAGTTTGCTAAATGTGTCATGCTTTACTGTGTGTTGATTAGTTCTTGCTTGAATAAGCTACATTCTTGTCATTTACTAATTTCCTATATTGTGTTCTGGTTGTACATGAGTTGGAAAATATTAAACTGAAAAAAAAAAGAAAAAAGTTTTCATTATTTACAGATGATTTTAACTGCTGCAATATTTTGCAAGACAATCACTGGTGTATAATTTGATTTGAATGACAGAAGTGACAAAACATGTATCATCTGAATCACTACATTCTTTTGTTTAATTATATTTAACTTCTACACACACATTTTTCATTTCAGTATAAAAACAGAAATATCATAGATGATAATCCTGTCTCCGTACCATGAGACAATATTATATGTAAGAATGCTCTCAATCATTGACCTGTATACCATAGTTAGAGCCTGTGTACTAACATTAAAGTTCCTCAATTTTCTAAGAAGACCAAGGCGCTGGCTTGCCTTCTTATAGACAGACTCTACATTACTTTCAAAGTTGAGTTTATCGTCAATAATTGTTCCTAAATATTTAAAATTCGAGACCTGCTCTGCAATTTTTCTTTTTATAATGACTGGTTTATATGGGCTTGTATCTACTATTCTTATTTGACTCCTCAAGCATAGCTCTTTTGTCCTTCCAATATTAAGATGTAAAAAGCTACTATCAAGCCAACCAATAATGCTATTGATAATGAAGAGCTATTCATTTCTTTCTGACAGGAAACCAGTGCCATATCGTCAGCATACTTTATGATGGAGAGATTATTATCATCACACTGCAGTTCATTGACGTATACAGAGAATAATATTGGAGATAATACACATCCCTGGGGTACCCCAGTATTTAAAACCAAGCAGTCAGACATGACATTATGTTTTTTAAAAATTCTTTAATCCATGAAATCAACCAACTACTAACACCTAAATTGTGAAGATGCTTTAAAAGAAGGTTAGGTTGGACAGTATTAAAAGCAGACGAAAAATCCATGAAAACACATATTCTAACACACATATTTGACTTATCTAAATGATGTTGAACTTTATTCAAAAGAGTAAGAGAGGCATCCACAGTGCTCCGATTGGCCCGATAGGCAAACTGCAGGGGAACCTCTCAATTTGGGATGACAATTCCTTACACACTATGCGTTCCATACATTTGCAGAAAACTGATGTGAGCGCAATTAGACGAAAGTCATTTAACAATTTTGCATGAGGTATTTTTGGTACCGGGATAACAATAGAATTCTTCCAGGCCAATGGTACAAAGCTATTGTCCAGAAAGATTTGAAACATCCTTGTACACACATATCCTAGTTGTTCTGCACATTCTTTCAAGACTTTCCCCTTCAAGCCATCCGGGCCAGATGCCTTGTGTGATTTAACTTTGCGAAGCGCTGTGACAACCTCTCTTTCCTGTCATGGTCTGTATATGCCAATATATGAAACAATTTCCTCAATTTGAGTTTTTAACTTTTAAAATGGACTTTTTGAGTTTGATCCCAGATAAACTGAATTGAGCTTGATCCCATTGAAAGTCAATATTTAGCCTACTAAAAAAATGTGCTAAAAATTAGGCTATGCCATCAATACGTCATCAGTCGTCACGTTTTTCACTTTCACTTTCAATAAAGGTCAATTATGCTCGTGGTAGCTGAAATTGCACATGCATTTGCGAATCGTATTGTAAAGTTTAGGGTTCATTTAAATGAATTCAACAAATGTTTGTGATGCTATTTAAATTTGTATTTTTTATTTAGTTATCGCTGTTTTTCTGTTTGTATGAATATAAAACATATAGGCCTATATATAAAATATGAAAATTGTTTAGTTTGTCTATAATAGAATAATGTTAGGGCATTCAAATTTAAACAGCACACTTAAAATAATAGGGAAACATCCAAAATGGGTTATGTGAACAATGTAATGTTGAAGAAAAAATACCTCATGTATTTCTTGAATGTAGTAGGCCTATACGAACAAGAAAGGGGAAAATGATAGAAGAAATAAAGAAAAAAAAATGGAGTTCAAGAATTAAATTTTAAGGTTTTAATAAAATGGTCAAGTTAAATAAACATCGAAGTCTTCTTTGATTTTATTAGAGAGACTGGACTGAATAGAATATAAAACTCTGTTCCACACTCCGGAGCAGAAGGTGGCGGTAATGCACCGATTTACGTTGGTTGCCAGCCGCCATTAAAAACGAAGAAGAAGAAGAAGAAGAAGAGGAGGAGGAAAAAGAAATATATGTGTATTTTTAGTCTGTAATGTGTTGCAACATGTGAGAGAAGTTCCCGATTTACAGAGTTTGACATGAACCACCTTGATAGAAGAGGTATTTAACTATTAATAAATATACGCTCTGCTTTTGTATTAGCATTGAATATACGTGAATTCTTCTTTGTTTTGTTTTGTTTTGTTTGATGCTAACATTGTTAAGAAAGGACGTGCCAAGCAAGTTATAATTTAAGAATTTAACCCTTTATCGTTATTTAGAGTCCCAGGGTTACATAAAGATGAGATTGCTTCTTATAGAGCTGTTTATATACTAATAATGTACCGCTTTACTTATACAAATATGTTATAAATTGAGTCCCCTTTTTTTGTGGGTCTCAGTATCAGACAATGATCAGTGAAGCCCCTCCCACAACAATTCACCTATAAATACTGGTGAATATTCACATCATCCTACAAGAGAAGAACAAACTCCAGGTGCAGCAGCTGAAATCTGTGACTGTTAAAGATGGAGTTTGTTAAAGAGGAGATTGAAGACATGAGTGATCCAGAACCATCCAGAATAAAACATGAAGATACTGAGGAACAAACAGGTTGGTGTTCATTCATGATTCCTCATTATTGACTGTTTTGGTAGCTATGAAATATTAAGTAGTAGGCCTGTATGGATGGTAAATGCAGTGTTCACTTGAACTGATTCTAACTTGTTTATTTTAGACTGGATGGAGATGAAAGAGCAAAGACAAGAACCGAACGAAGAGGAGGAGAAACGTGACTTCAACACTCAAAAAACACAATCCAAACCGCTGCACACCTGCTCACAGTGCGAAAAGAGTTTCAAGCGCAAAGAATACCTTAAAAAGCACATGATAGTCCACACTGGAGAGAAATCGTACACATGCGCTCAGTGTGGAAAGAGTTATTCGCGACTGGACACTTGTAAACGGCATCAGAAAAAACACAATGGAGAGAAACGGTACAACCTCCGTGTAAAGTGTAAAAAAAAGACTTTCACAAATACAGGTAGTCTCAAAAATCATCTGCACGTTCACGCAAAAAAAAAAAAGTCGTATAACTGTGATCAGTGTGGTAAAGATTTAAATTCATTGTCAGGTCTCAGTCGACACATGAAGTTGCATAGAAATGAGAGGCCTTATTGCTGCTCTTACTGTGGAAAGAGTTTTACACAGCTGAGCAATTGTAAACAGCACCAGAAAATACACACCGGTAAGAGAGATCATGTGTGTCGTGAGTGTGGAAAGAGCTTTATTACAGCTGGTGATTTAAAAAGACACTTAAAAATTCATACTGGAGAAAAACCTCACAAGTGCTCATACTGTGACAAGAGTTTCATTCGGCCTGAACACTTGAGAATACACGAGCGAGTTCATAGTGGAGAGAAGCCGTATTACTGTACTCGGTGTGGAGAGAGTTTCAAACGTTTCCGTGGTCTGGTGATTCATATGGAAAAACATTGTTCTGCGTCACAGTGAGCAAATGTTATCTACAGATCGAATGCTTTTAAAAAACAATTAAAAAATATGAGATACAGGTAAAGCAAACATGAAGTGTGTCATTACATTTTATTTTTTAATGGATGGATATGTATGTTTTTTCCTTTGAATGTATGGGTTCTGTATAATAGCAAAAATAAAAATTAAATGTAACTGACATTTTTGTTTTTGTATGATTTTAAGAAATGTGTTAGTCCCTTATTATAGTATTTTAGTCGAATGTTTTAACCTGTTCTTCTCATTCAGAGGCAGGAACAGATTTTAAAATAGCTTTCAAAGGTGATGATTTTGCATCATCTTTTACGGTAGATCTCAGACATCATCATAATAAAATTAGGGAACTATTGTTCTATTGAACTCATGTTCTTTCCATGGAAAGAGTTTGATGTTATTTTTGAAGCTTCACCAGAAAATAATATCTTTCTGGGTAATTAGTTTGTAAAATGTGTCAGGCTGGACTGTATGCTATTAGCAGGTTTTGCTTTAATAAGACATATTCATGTCGTTTACTATATTGTGTGCTGATTGTACCCAAGTTGAAAAATAATAAAAAATAAACTAACTTAAAAAAGTTGATTTTTTTTTTTATATACAGATGGTTTCAAATTTCCAATAAGTTGCGAGACAATACTCATAGGTGTATACTTTACCTTGAATAATGCAAGTTCAATGACAAAACGTATCATCTGAAACACCGTTGTTTTAAAGGGGTCATATGATGCTATTTTAAAGATCATTATTTTGTGTATTTGGTGTAACAGAATATGTTGACATGCTTTAATGTTCAAAAAACACATTATTTTTCTAATACTGTACATTATTGTAGGTCCTCTATGCCCCGCCTCTCTCAAATTAACATCTATACACATTTTTTTATTTCAACTTAAAAACAAATATGACTGTAATGTATTTGTTCATTGTTTGTTTCAAATTGTTTTATTGCACAATGATTACTAGCTGTTTGGCTTAGTTTAAAGGGGTCATATGATGAGGCTAAAAAGAACATTATTTTGTGTATTTGGTGTAATGAAATGTGTTTATGCGGTTTAAGGTTCAAAAAACACATTATTTTCCACATACTGTACATTATTATTTCTCCTCTATGCCCCGCCTTTTTGAAACGCGTCGATTTTTACAAAGCTCATCGGTCTGAAAAAGCAAGGTGTGCTGTGATTGGCCAGCTATCCAGTGTGTTGTGATTGGCTGAATACCTCAAGCGTGGAAGCGAAGAAGAAGAAGAATAGGAGGAAGAAGAAGAAATATATGTGTATTTTTAGTCTGTAATGTGTTGCAACATGTGAGAGATGTTCCCGATTTATAGAGTTTGACATGAACCACCTTGATAGAAGAGGTATTTAACTATTAATAAATATACGCTCTGCTTTTGTATTAGCATTGAATATACGTGAATTCTTCTTTGTTTTGTTTTGTTTGATGCTAACATTGTTAAGAAAGGACGTGCCAAGCAAGTTATAATTTAAGAATTTAACCCTTTATAGTTATTTAGAGTCCCAGGGTTACATAAAGATGAGATTGCTGGTTTTGTGCTCCAGGGTCACATACGCTGTATGAAAGTTCTGTTGCTTATAATAGTATTGGCTCTGTTTGTTGTGTAATGTAAAATAAGTAAGTAAAGTACTCTCTAAGTAAAAAAATCTTCACATTTCTCTTCCCACAAAAATGTGGCAATATATGCTGGGATGTTCACTTAACGTTCACATAACCCAAAAATAACAAAACCATGTTTTTAAACATTTAATAAACTGGATTTTTAAATATTCAGAGAAATAACATTTTCATAACTCAATGGGAACATACCCAGCTGTTCTAAGAATGTTTTGCTAACATTCTCATTAAGTTATGAAAATGTTCAAAACGTCCAGTTTTTAAAACATTTTTCTTGTTATGCAAACGTTAGAGAAAATATGTAAGGCAAGTTCCATTTTATCATTTTGCAAACATGTGTACATTGTTTTTAAATGTTTATTATTTTTGGACATTCTGAAACAATTAGTAACAACTTTTTTTTTTTTATTCTGAAAAAAGCAAACAAATTCATGATGGGAATGTTATTGAAGACTTTGAACGAACGTTGTATTTTTGTTACCAGAAGAACTTTTGTAATAACTGTGAATGAACCTTACCAGAATGTTAGCTAAAATTCTGAGAATATTTCTAATTAGTAGCTGTTTTCTATAGCCTAGTAAAAGTGTAGTGACCCTGAGTGTCATGCTTACATTTGCATATTGTATGGCATTTTATATATGATAGGCCTACTAACTAAATTGAAATACATGTAAACAAACAGGTATACATATTTGATGGATTTGGGAATTAGGCTGTTATTTTGTATGTGTTTGTGCTTTCACTATTTATCTTACATTTATTGGTTTCGGGATCTTTAATATTTGGTTGATATCTGAGGGAGTCTCAGATATAATATTGAGTTATAATGACGCGAGATGAGACAGAAACATAAAACGTTCTTCATGTGTCAAGCAAAACTTTGCATATCACAAGTCATTTCAGATAGGACACTAGCTAATTTGAAATCCTGCATTGCTTTAAAATTCTCTTCATTGCTTTGTCTCGATGGGAATAAAATAATAAATGATTTAAAACTATTATATTTGCAAACGTCTCCAGTAAAAGTAAAGTTTGAGATTAGAATCCGCATCAAATGAGTTTTGGCGTTCCGCGCCCCCTGGAGGAAGACAAGCGAATTACAGCTGCTGCTCAATACGCATGCGTGCTACGGCAGATGTTCACGACAGTGCAGAGCGCTTTGGCGGCAGCATCATGAAAACCTATGGAGCGAGTGTACATATTACATAACTGTGTGACATATTGTGGTAAAGATGGAGTTTATTAAAGAGGAGATTGACGACATGAGTGATCCAGAACCATCCAGAATGAAACACGAAGATACTGAGGAACAAACAGGTTGGTGTCCATTCTTGATTCTTCATTATTGATGACCACTGACTGAGGAGCATTAAGGTAAACAAACACATAAGTTCACCATTTGTGGTGGCTATAATTATATAATAATAGAATGTAATAATTATAATAATTATAAAATCATAGGAATCGTTATAATATAAAGATGGGTAAATAAAAATGCATTTCAATAAAGATAACCTCGTATAGCTATATTTATCTTCACATAAATACTTGACAATGGAAGCCCGTTTCTGCCACGGAATAAAAAAATCTCAATATTCGGACTTTTTTTCCCACAATTCTGAGATTTTTTTTTCTGTCAGAATTGCTAGATAAAAATTGCAAGCAAAAAAATCGAATTTTGAGGGAAAAAGTCGCAATTGCCTTTGATTTATCCTGATATAAACTCACAATTCTCCAGATCTGCATGATCTAAACTCAATTCTGCGAAGAAAAGTCTCAATTTTAAAAGTTTTTTAATAATTGTTAGAAAAAAGTCAGAATTGTGAGATAAAAGTCATTCTAAAAGATGAATCAAATCATTATTTTTTTGTTTTTATTTGATTACCGCTGTTTGTGATAATACATTTGTATTAAATCTTAAATCCAGAAAAATTAAAACGGAAAACACAGAATTTCTGAAAACAAACAACAACAACAAAAAACTATTACTATAAAAAAAATGCAATAAAATGTTTTAAATTGTTAAAGTTGTATGAATCCAATTGATTACCTTTTGTTATTGATACAATGTTCCATGCTTGACCTTTTACTATATTTACATTTATTGGTCATTTTCAAAGATTTAATATGTTCATTTTTAGACCTGATGGAAGTGAAGGAGGAACGTTTAGAACTGAACGAAGAGGAACATTTCATTACTGTAGAATATAATTCCTCCCAAAACGGAGCTCAAAGAACAGAAGCCAAAAACCCTGTGACCTGCCCTCAATGTAAAAAGAGTTTCACGCAAAAAGGAAGCCTCATTAGTCACATCAGAATCCACACCGGAGAGCGTCCGTACACGTGTCCGCACTGCGGGAGGAGCTTCGCACGTAAATACAGCTTGAATGTGCACTTAAGAGTCCATACTGGAGAGAAACCCTACACCTGTCCTCAATGTGCGAAGACTTTCACGCAAAAGGAACACCTGAACAGTCACCTAAGAATTCACACTGGAAAGAAACCATTCGTATGTCATCAGTGCGGAAGCGGTTTCACACGTAACGACAGCTTGAAGAACCACTCCAGAATTCACACTGGCATGAAGTCCTTTATTTGCCCTGAGTGTGGAAAGAGCTTTAACTGGGCTCACAATTTCAACAATCATCTGCGCTCTCATTCTGGAGTGAAGCCTTTCAGCTGCGATCAGTGTGGCGAAAAATGTCCGTCTGCGTCCGCTTTAAGATACCACCTCCAAGCTCATACAAATGAAAGGCCTCACTTGTGTTCTTCGTGCGGAAAGAGTTTTGCACGGCTGGACTCTTTTAGAGCGCACCAGAAACTGCATAGCGGCGTGAGACCTTACCTGTGTTCAGACTGCGGCAGGACGTTTAATAAAGCCACCAACTTGAAAGAGCACCAGAAGATTCATATCGGTGAAAGGCCGTACAAGTGTTCGCTTTGTGACAAGAGTTACAGTCAGTCGGGATCCTTGAAAGCACACGAGCGACTTCATACAGGAGAGAGACCGTATCGCTGCACTCAGTGTGGAAAGAGTTTCTTCAAATCAAGTCATCTAGTGGCACATATAAAAATGCACCGTCCGACTCCGAAGGCTTCACACTGAGCAACTGTGATTTCAGATAAACCAAAAACAGACTTTGAATTGGTGATGGTGACACCCTACCCAGATATAAGGACCGCCCCAAACACTCATCTGCTGCCTTTGAGCCTCGTTGACTTCATACCGTTGTGTTTCGCTAACGTTCTGATTAACTGTTTCTTGCCTATTGTTTGTATCGCCGTCGTTTGTTGTCGTTTGGTTGTGAAAAAGTGAGATATTCTGAGTGGATTGAATCTGTTTAGTGTTTTGTTATTGTAAGATCAAATTCTAAAACCCCCGTTTATCTGAACATTGCTTGTCTTGACTACGATTTGGATTCTGATTCTGCTGTGTGTACGCCTGGAAACTTTGTAAATAACTTTGTAAATACTAGTTTGCTAAATTAAGGGACGTAGGGGGTTAGACGGCATTTTATTTATATGCATCTTTTTTTTTTACACTTTGTTTTTGGTTGAGGGAGGTAGGGAAGTTGGTCTGTATTTTGTTTTATTTTATTTCTGTTTGAGGTTATTTAGTTGTCAAAGAAAAGTCTGTTTTGTTTATTGTTTTGGCCTTGTCTGCCCCTGAAGATATTCCCGTTTAAAGAAAATAAACCATTCGCCTGATATATATTTAACATTTTATTCTGAAAAACATGATGAAAATGATTTATTTTCTAGATTTTGACAGTGTTTTCTGATTTATGGAGAGCTAAAAAGAGTGATTAAAAACCTCTAATATGTCAACAAAATGAAAGGAATTTTTAACCTGGCTTTATCCAGTGTTCAGATTTGTCTGCAAATGAGTGTAAATTTAATTAGATAAAGCATTATTTGCAGAGGCGGTCAGTAGTGAAGTATTTTTACTCTGCTTTAAAAGTACTTTTCAAGTGTCTGTACTTTATCAGAGTGTTTTTCTTTAGAAAACTTTACTTCACAACATTCCAAAGCATAATATTGTGCTTTTTAATGCACTACGTTTCATATTAAATATCATTTAATCCTTAATCACATTAGAAATCTATTACTTTCTTACTTTTACTCAAGTAAAAGTAATTCAAAGATTTACTTGAGTACAAGAAAGTACTACATT
>NW_015645522.1:186518-220313 GCF_001515625.1 Sinocyclocheilus rhinocerous
TATTTTTACTCTGCTGTAAAAGTACTTTTCAGGTGTCTGTACTTTATCGGAGTGTTTTTCTTTAGAAAATTTTACTTCACAACATTCCAAAGCATAATATTGTGCTTTTTACTGCACTACGTTTCATATTAAATATCATTTAATCCTTAATCACATTAGAAATCTATTACTTTCTTACTTTTACTCAAGTAAAAGTAATTCAAAGATTTACTTGAGTACAAGAAAGTACTACATTTTGAATGTTCTTAAGTATAAAGGTAAAACAAACAACAACTTTTATTTATGAAAATGCAGTGCAGTAAAAAGTATGACATTATGCTTTGAAGTTTTCCAAAGAAAAAACTACAGATACTTTTTTAATTTACTTGAGTACAGTAAAAATACTTCACTACTGTCCGCCTCTGATCATTTGCATATTTAAACATAAGATTTTTTGAAAACTTGTAATTCAAAAAATGTTTGCAATACTTAATGCATAATAAGGGAAAGTATGGTGATATATATTAATTAAATTTTACCCTAATCACCTGGGGTGTTTTGCATTAAAAAACTGTCAGTGTGTTTGAAAATATATGGAAATAAGTTATTCATATTTTTTTAATGTTATAAAAGTGTTAGTGTGTAATCTGATTGTCATGGGATATATTGCAATTTATATATCCTACTTTGTCTTATTTGACTGACAAAATAAAAAAGCCTGTTGATTGAGCAAAGAGAATAATTTTAATAAAAGTATAACCAGCAGGATTAATATTTGCACTGTAGTAAATAAACCATAAAGTGCAACATTTGTTTGAGTCATGAACTGAGCTACACGGCTCGTGCTTTATGTTATTAATTCTCTAAAAGAAATCGCTTTGATCACAGAAATAAATTACATTTGACAATATATTCACAGAAAACAGTTATTGTGAATTCTAATAAAATTTCTCAATTTTTACTGTATTTTTGTCATGGTGAGCATAAGAAACATTTGGCCGTTGCACATGAAAACAACCTTCTCTCTTAAAAGGTACTTCACAGCGATGCCATAGAAGAACCATTTTTGGTTCCACAAAGAATTATTCAGTCAAAGGTTCTTATAAAAATACCTTTTTACAATCTGAAGAACCTTCTTTCGCCACACAAAGAACCTTTTTGTGAAACAGAAAGGTTAAAGGTTCTTTATGGTGTGTTTAATTAGTCTGATAAGTCAGTTTGCTTTGCTTTTATATAAATCAAGAAGGATTTGAAAACGAGCTGTTTGTTGGTTTTAACCTTTTCTTTGGGATTATGTGTTTATTCTTTTTACATTCAAATATCATTGCATTTGTTTTCATTATTTCTTCATCTTTCTATATAATAATGAGATCATTTTCAGCCAAACACTGTCTGCAGATAAATAGGTGCCTATAATGCACACATGTTCAAAGAAACTTGTTGAAATTGATTTCACTTTCAAACAAATTGATGGGATATCTTTTCCAATTGATACATAATCTTCAGATTATCATGATATTGATTTATTGTATGTTTTGATGAATTCATAAAGCAGGTCACTTGATACAATATTTTTCACAATTTTACTTTTTTATTTCTCATGTACAGTCAGCACATTATACACAAGACATAAGCTCCTAAAGACAGAGCAAAATAAATGAATGACATTAATGAACCCTATTCAAGCGTGCAATGACAGTAGAAAACGTGGCATGATGGAAATCATTTTGTTCATCCAAAAATACACTAACAATTAAAAATTTGTAATCATTTGGAATGTTCAAAATGTTTTTGAAAGATGTCTCTTCTGCTCACCAAGACTGCATTGATTTGATCAAAAATAAATGCAAAAAATCAGCGTATTAGAACAATTTCTGAAGGATCATGTGACACTGAAGACTGGAGTAATGATGCTGAAAATTCAGCTTTGATCACAGAAATAAATTACATTTGACAATATATTCACAGAAAACAGTTATTGTGAATTCTAATAAAATTTCTCAATTTTTACTGTATTTTTGTCATGGTGAGCATAAGAAACATTTGGCCGTTGCACATGAAAACAACCTTCTCTCTTAAAAGGTACTTCACAGCGATGCCATAGAAGAACCATTTTTGGTTCCACAAAGAATTATTCAGTCAAAGGTTCTTATAAAAATACCTTTTTACAATCTGAAGAACCTTCTTTCGCCACACAAAGAACCTTTTTGTGAAACAGAAAGGTTAAAGGTTCTTTATGGAACCATTTATACAAAAAGGCTCTTCTACGGCATCGTGAAGCACCTTTATTTTTAAGAGTGTTCTCACTGCGACGATTTCTTACAATGTTTTTTAATATGAGTAATGAGATTGGTTAGCTGCGAGAAACTCCTCCCGCATGAAGGGCAGTGATACGGCTTCTCTCCCGTGTGAACTCGCTCGTGAACCTTCAGCGATCCAGACTGAGTGAAGCTCTTGTCACAGTGCGAGCACTTGTAGGGTTTTTCTCCGGTGTGAATCCTCTGGTGCTCCTTCAGTCGTTTGGCTGTGGTGAAGGTCTTGCCGCACTCAAAGCACACGTGATCTCTCTCACCGCTGTGTCTTTTCTGGTGCTCTTTAAAATTGCCCGGCCATACAAAACTCTTTCCGCACAAAGAGCACACATACGGCCTCTCATTCGTGTGAACCTTCAGGTGGTTTTTCAGGATGGATGATGACGTAAAACCTTCTCCGCAGTGAACGCAATTAAAAGGCTTCACCCCAGAATGAGAGTGCAGGTGATTATTGAGACTGTGCGCCCATTTAAAGGCCTTTCCGCAGTGATGGCATTTGAAAGGCTTCTCTCCGGTGTGAACTCTTATGTGATCCTTGAGGCCTTTTTTACACGTTAAACCCTTTCCGCACTGAGGGCAGATGAACAGCTTCTCCCTGGAGTGGATTCTTATGTGAACCTTGAGGTTGTTTTTGAAGGTGAAGCTCTTTCCGCACTGATGGCAGGTGTATGGTTTCTCTCCGGTGTGAATCCGCAGGTGATACTTCAGGCTCTCTTTACGCGTGAAACTCTTCCCGCAGTGATGGCAGCTGAAAGGTTTCTCTCCCGTGTGAATTCGTAAGTGTTCCTTAAGGCTGTCTCTCCGCATGAAACTCTTTCCGCACTGAGGACACGTGAAGGAGTTTTTGGCTTCAGTTCTTTGAGTTTTCTTCTCAGTCGCTGAACAGGTTTCTTCAGTAATGAAAGCATCCTGATTCTGATGTTTCTCCTCCACCTCATCCAGTTCTTCACTTTCTTCTTTTATGTATGTAAAGTCTGCAAAGAACATACACAGACGTACACACAAAGTCAATGAAATAAACTAAATGATATTTGATATGCTAGAATTAAATTCTATCATGCTCATTCAATGCCATCCAATTACTATACAAGGGTAAAATAATGTAAATGTATTTTATGCAACATTAAGCAAAATTCTCAGAACGTTCCGGCAAGGTTCTCTTAACGTTACGAATATTCTTTCAGCAAGGTTAATAGAATGTTCGTTCGTAATGTTCTCAAAATGTTACCACAAAAATATTATTCATTCATTGTTCTTGGAAAGTTTAAGTGGAACGTTCATTTAACGTTTTTTAAATGTTACTACTTGTTTCAGAACATTCAGGGAACATTCAAAAACAACATTTCCATAATGTCTGCATGCTCCCTTCACGTTCGTATAACCAAGAAAAAAAAACGCTTTTAAAACATTTCTAAAAAATTCAGAGAACATTCAGAAATAACTTGCAAAACATTCTTAGAACATATTTTTGTCAGTTAGGGAGTTATTTGGTTCTCAAAACATTAGCACAGAATTGTTATTATACATCATTCATGGAACATTTTATTTATGAAACGTTTTAGTTGGACGTTCATTTAACATTTTTTTTTACATTTTACTACTTGTTTCAGAACATTCAGAGAACATTCAAACGTAACGTTCCCATAATGTTTACAAAATTCTAAAATGGAATGTTCACGTGACAAATAAAACAACGTTTTTAAAGCATTTTAAATATGGGAGATTTTGAATGTTTTGATAACGGAAAAACATTCTTATAATGTATATGATTTTATAAATACAGCCACCAAATTTCAACTGAAGATTTGTTTTATTAATATTCCTCAGCAATAATAATCGATCAAGAATGGACACCAACCTGTTTGTTCCTCAGTATCTTCATGTTTCATTCTGGATGGTTCAGGATCACTCATGTCTTCATTCTCCTCTTCAACAAACTCTGTCTTTACCATAGTATACATGATTGTACATATATTTCACTTGTTACACCTGGAGTTTGTTCCTCTCTTGTAGGATGATATAATAGTAGCTTCAGCTGTGAATGGCCCAAAGAAGTAGTTCTGTCTTAGAAGTCAAAAATGATAAGTTAGTATTTGTTTTTATGCTAATTAATTACACATTCTTTGTATTTTTGTTGTAGATTCTCTTTTCCTTTGCATTTAAGAGCATACCTTGACTCAAAGCCAAATAATTAATAATATATGTGCAATTACATGCAAATATTTTAACACAATAAATGCAAAATCTTTGGTTCTCCATTAGCACAGAATTGTTATTATACATCATTCATGGAACATTTTATTTATGAAACGTTTTAGTTGGACGTTCATTTAACATTTTTAACATTGTTTCAGAACATTCAGAGAACATTCAAAAGTAACGTTCCCATAATGTTTACAAAATTCTAAAATGGAATGTTCACGTGACAAATAAAACAACGTTTTTAAAGCATTTTAAATATGGGAGATTTTGAATGTTTTGATAACGGAAAAACATTCTTATAATGTATATGATTTTATAAATACAGCCACCAAATTTCAACTGAAGATTTGTTTTATTAATATTCCTCAGCAATAATAATCGATCAAGAATGGACACCAACCTGTTTGTTCCTCAGTATCTTCATGTTTCATTCTGGATGGTTCAGGATCACTCATGTCTTCATTCTCCTCTTCAACAAACTCTGTCTTTACCATAGTATACATGATTGTACATATATTTCACTTGTTACACCTGGAGTTTGTTCCTCTCTTGTAGGATGATATAATAGTAGCTTCAGCTGTGAATGGCCCAAAGAAGTAGTTCTGTCTTAGAAGTCAAAAATGATAAGTTAGTATTTGTTTTTATGCTAATTAATTACACATTCTTTGTATTTTTGTTGTAGATTCTCTTTTCCTTTGCATTTAAGAGCATACCTTGACTCAAAGCCAAATAATTAATAATATATGTGCAATTACATGCAAATATTTTAACACAATAAATGCAAAATCCCAGTGATACTATTGCCAGTCATCATTATGATGCTGATGTTGATGATTATGTTCCAGTGACAACAGTGAACACAGTGTAGTTCCACATAAATCATAATAAATAAAACCGCATAATGCATAAATTAATCTCGTGACATATAATTAATGCAGTTTAAACAGCTGACACTGAGAGCTCAGGTGTTATCATTTGACACAAAAATGACACACAGACGTAGCCAACATGCACAGAAAATGTCAGTTTAAATTTGTTTTACCGTTTGTAGTATCTGTTCTCTATCTCGTCTCCCCTCCCGTTTTTGTGTATTTAATGTTTTTGTTATTAAAACTCACATCATGCGATTTCATATTGCTGCCTCAAACGCGCTCATCACTGTCGCGAACACCTTCCGTACTGCGCATGATTTTTTTTGATAAATGCGCTTTAACAATGTATGGAGCTCACATATTTCCCGATTTGTCTTAAAATTATTAATATATGGTTGTACTGTAAAAATGTCTCCGATAGGACAAAAACGTCCCGAGGTTTCAATGCGTCTCAATGGGGTTCAGTAGCATCCAGCGCCCCCTGGAGGGAAACAGGCGAAGTAGCATTTGCTTACGGTAGATGTTTTCGACAGTTGGGGCGCGTTTGCGGCAGCATCATGGCAGCGTACGGTGGGAGTTTTGAGAGCGCAAACAGCATTAAATCTAGAAAAGAGGACAAAAGGGAAGAAAGAGAGCTCGTTTTACAACAGGTAAAACAAATAAACACTTTAAACTAATATTCAGTCAGAATAAGACTCGAAAACCTACCAGAATAAGAAGCGAATGCTGTATTTGACAGCTTTGTTTACATTCAAATTTCATGAATATAACGTAACGTTACAGCTTGATTACGAATTTATGTCTTTATTGTGTCTTTTTTTTTTTGTTTCGAAATGTCCTAAAGCGTGTTTTGAGCTTCTTTATATGTCGTTTGTCAATATTTGTTGTTTATTTCGATGTATTTATTATGTAAATATATTCCATTATATAATAGTAATTAGTTAAATATAACGTTATTGTCCTTGCGATCGTTATTAAAATAAATGACGCTAGCTTTCATATCCTGTTATAAAATGCAATGTTATATTAGCATTAAATCGACCAAATACCTGCTGGTGTCCAAAATACCAATTGTTTTAGAAACAAAATTACTCTCTAGTTTACAATGCATCAATTAAAGTGCTGATTTATCATTGCATTTTATAACAGAATATAAAATGTCATTTATTGTAGGAAAGAAATGTATTCTTTAAATAAATGATTCTTCCTCATTTATTTTGAGAAAGAAAGCCTGGCTCACTTTTCAAGCTCCCTTTTTTCAGTAAGAGAAATATTTCATTATGAATTGACATACTCTAAAAAGTTATGTCCAGTGTAATGTTATGATATAATTTAATCATACTAAAGAATATGCTCTTAAAATTGGAGTTAATCATAATTCATTTCACTCAATATTCAAATCATACCCAAAACACACGTTTGTTCTCTTCCGTTGTAAAAACTCTCAGTATTTTTTGGACCAGACATATTTCTGTTAATTGGCGAAGTAGTGACACTCATCATCTCAGTATAGCCAGTCATCAGCTGATTAATCTGCCTGGTCACTCACTGCTGGTTAGTTCTGACCCTGTCAGTCTGGGTTTCTTCTGCAGCTGAACTGACATTCAACTACCTTCAGGTGGCGCTAACAGTCCACAAAACAAGATTTATCCTAGGACAAAACTTTTAGCTGATAAACATAGTGATGTGCCAATTTGGATGATAATGGTTGTGATTAATTAATGTTTGCAATTTATGTAGAATGTGACCTATTATGTAGAAGGTACAAATTAGAGGAAAGGCTTTGAGTATTGTGAAACAAAAAAAATTTTCCTCCCTTTTCCTCCTTTGTACAGTAAATTCTCATGGTCTCTGATTTAAGAAAGCGCCATGACCTTCAAATATGTTTTAATTTTTGGCTGAACTGTTCCTATAATCTGGTATTGAAGCATTGTAAATGATGATATGCATCAGCATCACCATTAAATAAATAAAAAATGTAAAATAAATTAAAGCTAAATAGAAATATGAAAAAAAACAATATAAGCGACAAGCACATAAAATAACTACAAAAACTATATATATAAAAAGAAAAGTTCATTTAAAAATTTTATAAAATTAAAGTTATATAGAAACATTTAAAAGACAATAAAAATGACACAAGCACATATCAAAAAAATGTTTTTCTAAAATTAAATAAAAAATTTGAAATATAAAATGAAAGCTAAATAGAAATATTCAAAAAGAATAAAAATAACATAAGTACAAAATTACAAGGAATTGAACTAAAATGTAAATGAAAGTTAAAAATGTAAAAATAAATAAATGTTAATTTAAAGATTTTATAAATACTATAATAGAATATAAATATAAATAATATAAATAAAATATATGATGTGAAACAGTGATACAAATCTCAAACAGTAGTATGCTGCATTGTTAGATGAACTCTCTTTAATCCCGTAAGTAAATAAACATGGTTACGATGTTGCATTTTGGGGCATTTTTAGCAAATATAGAAGGTCATTCTGGTTGGGTTTACAAATAGAAAATTCAAATACTGCAGAAATAATGCAAGTAGTTTGCTATTCCAACCGTAATCACTGATGTGTCCAGATCTCGGTACACATACTGTGTCTGTTATCTCTCTGCCAGCTGTGTTGGGTTTTCTCTGTGCACACATTTACCTTAGTCTGACTTAACCCTGACAAACCTTTATCACCTCAGTGCACAAACAGATGCAGCAGACAAATATGTAATTAGGGAATTTAAACAGCCTGTAATACTCATCTGCTTTCAGAAATCACCACTTCTCCTGCTGCTTTATCTCTTTGTAGGCTAAAGAGAAGTATGAGAAAGAGGAGAGGAGGAAGGCCGAGAGGAAGGCCAGGGGTGAGGACACATGGATGCTTCCGGATGTTGACCTGCGACTGCAGCAGATAGGCCAGGTCAGAGGTCAAACTGCAGCGTGAGCCTCGATACAGACGACAAGAAACACAAATAAATGTTCATGTGTTTATTGAAGATGAATCATAATATAAATTATCTCTTCTGCTCACCAAGGCTGCATTTCTTTGATAAAAAATACAGTAAAAACAGTAATATTGTGAAATATTATTACAATTTAAAATAACTATTGTTTATTTGAATATATTGTAAAATGTAATTTATTTCTGTGATGCAAAGCTGAATTTTCAGCTTCATTACTCCAGAAATTAAAATGCTATGAAAGCTAGTTCATGTTATGTTTAACAAGATGTGGTGTACCCCGCCTTGGGTCTTTCATCTCTCTTCACACTGGATTCACATTTTGTGCTTGTTTTTTGCACACAGGAGCATACAGTGAAAAACAAGAAAAAGAAAAAAGAGAAGAAAGCAAAAAAGAGTAAGAAAGAGAAGAAGAAGAAAGCCAAGAAAGAGACAAAAGACGAGGAAGATGCATCTTGTGACAACTCTGAAGTATGTACCTGGGTGTTTTGGGTTTTATTTTATTGGGTTTTCACGTTACGTTTAGCCCTTTTAATCACATGAAAGGAATAATTTACCCAAAAGTGAAAATTTGCTGAAATATTACCCACCATCAGGCCATCCAAGATGTAGATGAGTTTGTTTCTTCATCAGATTTGGATAAATGCAGCATTGCGTCACTGTCTCAGCAATGGATCCTCTGCAGTGAATGGGTGCCGTCAGAATGAGAGTCCAAACAGCTGATAAAAACATCACAATAATCCACAAGTAATCCACACCACACCAGTCCATCAGTTAACATCTGGAGACGACAAAAGAAACAAATCCATCATTAAAACATTTTAACTTCAAACCGTTGCTTCTGGCCAAAACCCATAATAATGCTTCATCCAGCTTTTGGCTTCTCAAGATGTTAACTGATGATTACTTGTGGATTATTGTGGTGTTTTTATCAGCTGTTTGGACTCTCATTCTGATGGCACCCATTCACTGCAGAGCATCCATTGCTGAGCAAATGGGTGAACCATTCCTTTAAGTGCCCATCTTTGTTTCTTTTCAGGACTCAGAGGACGAGTGGGTGGATGCCCCGGCTCCGTCAGGGGGCGGAGACAAGGCATGGAAGGCGGAGCATGACGCCACGCCCACTGTCAGCTCAGCCAGTGCTAACAGAGTAAGATCCTACTCTAGTGTTGCTGAGTGAGTTTTGTTGGTTATCTGAAATGGGCCCCGATATTAGATCAAGAATCTCTCTCTCCCAATATCCCCAAAATCTCAGTAATATTATTTCGCTCTCAGTGAGAACAGATTTATACTTACTAGTACCTGACATGCATATGTCTGTTTTGTGTTCTCCAGAATTAATGGAGGCGGTTTGTCATACAGCAGTTTAATGTGATCCGATTACTCTCCTTGCTGTGGTCCGTAATCACAGCCTTCAGAAAGACATTGAGACTATGAGAGAGCGAGAGAGAGAGTGTGTGTGTGTGTGTCAGAGTGGGTGATCGTTGTCCTACACTGTAAAGCCACTTGTGGAAACTTCAATACTGTTATTAGTTGAATTGAAGAGCTCTCTCTGAGCCGTGAGGGCGTTCACACTGACATCCATTTTCAAAGCCACCAGAAGTCATTCATTTTCAGCGAGGGCTGATGCCATGTGTGTGATTCTAGCAATGTGACGAAGATGCGAAAGGTTCAACTTTACACGAATGGGCCGAGATGCACACAGATGCTTTTCTGTTTTTTAGAATAGTTCTTTATTGCTTGTGGGTCAAAATAGAATGACATCTTTTTTTTTACCTGCGATGCCTCTCATTTATGACCAGATTTTCCAAAACGCCCACTACGATGAAGAAATTCTTGTTTTTTGTAGCCTCTGTCTGTTTGACTATTCCTAGAGAGACGAATGGATGACCTTTGACTTCCTGGCGATGAAGACGACCTCTCTGGCAGAGAGACGAGCGCAGAAAGAAGCAGAGAAAGAGGCGGAAAGACAGAAAGCAGAGTCTATCGAACAGGTGAGCGACGTTTGTGTCTCCAAACAACATGAAGGTTGATGAAGACGGCAGTGCCATTTGTAATTGGTGTTAAAGCAGTCTGTTCTAATCTGTGAAATTAAAAGATGTTCTTCTCAGTTTAATGACACAGCCGTGCATCTTAAAAAAAATTCTGCTGATTACAAAAAAGGAATAATATTTCCTAATGAGCATGCTGCTTTCAAAAATATCAATAAAAATCTATCACACATGAAGAATTTTCATATTTTATCCCAATAACAAAAGCAGTCAAATGTAAATAGTTTTGATTTTAACATATTGGACGTTAAACATTTTCTTTTTTTTACGTTTTAACATGTTTTTCACCTTGAAAATAGCCTTGAATGCTGGTATAGCATTAAAATAAACAAGCAAAGAGTTTGTGAAACTGAACTGCTATTATTGAAACATAATTGACCTATTTTAGCATAATGTGCATCTCTGCAGAAATTGCTTTTGTGAGCATCGGCAGTTTGTGTAGCGAATGCTTGCAATGAACAATACATATTTAATTGGTTTATATTTCATGTGCAGAATGCTGAGAAATACCTCCGTTCAGTACCGGTTGAAAGTTTGTGTGTCATAATTTATATTATTTTCATTTAATTATCTTCTCCTTGATGCAAACAGCTGTTAAACTTGGGTTCAGACCATGCAACCAAGTGTTAAAATAAGCACTTTTGTAGTGTATGTTTTTGTGTTTATCATGTGTGTGTGTCTCTCTCTTTCTCTCAGGCTGGTCTTCACAGGTTAGAGTTGAACCCTTACTGGAAGGACGGAGGAAGTGGTCTGCCCCAGGAGGACACCTCCAGTACTGCAGTTAAAAAAGGTAAACGCCGAAACCAAGTGTGATGATCCGACACGGCCAGACTCCAAAAGATTATCTTTGTCTCATCCGCTGTAGGCGATACAGTTTGCATGAAGTCCTGTAAAAAAAAAAAAAAGATTTTTCGAAAATTATTAGAGTACATTTTACACGAAACTACTTTCTTCGTCTCTCTGCTTCAAAATTTCATGTTTAATTCATTGTTACTTGTCGCTCTTGTAGTATTTGTGAAATTTACTAGCAATTTCTGAGTGAAAATTGTTTACATAAATGTAAACAGTGTAGAGCAGTTCAACATTTTTTTGTGTTATTATTCTTCACATCCTTCATTTTTATGAAGTCAATTGATTAGACATAATTTTAGATTATTAAAATTTAATTAAACCATTTGAAACGGAATGACTTTTTGTTAACTCGTTCCCCGCCATTGACGAGTTATCTCGTCTTTTACAAGAAAACGCTTCCCCGCCAAAGATGAGTTTTTACGGCTTTTCGTGTTTTCACTGTTATACACTCGGGGGCGCTATTACGCATCTTCTGAACGAGTACAAAACCTCCCGAACAAAAACACACGTGAATAGGACGGAGAAACTAGCGATCTCTTATGTAAACAGATGCGTATGAAAAATAATGCGATCATCAGCAGTAGACAGCATTGCATAATGTTATGGAGTAAAATGTTGATCCAGGAAGTGGTATATGTCTGTGCAAGCTTTGGAGGTGTTGATGGAAGCGATTTACTGGATTTATGCTTTGATAATCGTACTGAATATTATCCAGATGTAGTTTTTGATCAGAATTTGATTTTCTCACCTTTTTGCTCAAAATTATGCATTTTTATGAAACCTACCTATATTCAAGTGTTGATAAAAAAAGAATGCTTTAAGCTAGAATAAAACTGATTTTTTTTTTTGTTTAAAAGTAGAGGCTCTGATCTTTATTTTGGTGTATTGCATATTCAAATATTCATACAGCAAAATATACTGGAGGCCATCAAATTTGAGTGAAAATCATCAAAATCGCTGGCGGTGGCTGGCAACTTTTTTCAAAAATGCTGGCGGGGAAAGAGTTAATTGTATACCTTGTGTAATTTATTCTGAGATCGCCATGAAATAGCCTTGATGCTGAGTTAAAAAGTGTGTATAAATAAATAAATTAGAAACGGAATCTAGAAAAATTCAAACCGAAAACATGGAACTTGTGAAAATATAAAATAGAATGGGAACAATTATTAATATATATATTTCATATTGCAGATTATTATTATTACTTTAAAATTTTTTAATTCTATTCTGTAAAATGGTAAATTGTCCTATATATTATATACTATTTAGTATTTGTAATAATATAATAATAATAACAGATTTCACAGTGTTCTAGCATTTCACAATGCTTTTTACCTTTGAAGAAACTGCATTTGTGAGCAGGTTGCATTGCCTTGCGTCTTTCGCAAAGTGTCCACAGACATTTGTGTTGCAAACACTTGCCATGAACAACAATTTTTGTCTCCTGTTGATTTATATTTCATGTGCAGAATGTTGAGAATGTATTCAGGTCTCTGTAATGTCAGATCAAATTAACATGGGCCATAAAACCCATCTTCGCAGTCTCTGTTCTCTCAGAGTTGTGTAAAATGTCATGTTATTCACTCCTAAATGTAAAAAAAGACAAATTAGCATTTACATGTTGGTCAAATAACCTTCTAAAAAGCTAAATTGGCTGTTTGTGGCAAAAATGAGCTGCAATTTTAACCAGACTTTATGCGAAAGTTGGACTATGTGGAACTATTAATTTTGTAACCCATGCTCTTGTAGAGAGAGTTTAAAGCCAATGAGCTGCTCTCGTTCTTTTTCATTTTTCATGATTCATTCGATGCATTTTCTCTTTGTCATTTAAATATACTGTTTCACTTGTCACATGGTTAGGATGAGGAGTTAAAATGGCATTTGGCATTGACGTTAAGCTGACAGCGCAGCTCTTATCTGAGCTCTGTACAGGCCGAGCGGGAAGTGTTTATTTGACAGATGTTTTACACTGATTTCTCTCTGTCTCAGCTGGAGTGGTGAATGATGGAGGGGTGAGCTGGCTCAGGAAGTCATATCAGAGGATGAAAGAGCAGGCCGACAGAGAACAGCGCAGTCTGGAGAGCGTGGTGGCGGAGAGATACGGGGTGAACACACACACACACACACACACACACAGCAGCGGTAAACAATAGCATCTCTCTGTGCTTCAACACACTGTAAAGTTGCTTCCCTTCTGCGATTGTTCACAGTTTGTGCATGGCAGTGTTTCTTAATTTGATTCATACTTAAAGAACTAGCTTATAATAGTAATTTGTTCATGAAACTGAACGAATCATTGCTGTTGTGCAACCAATAAGGACATGTGATGCAACGTGATGATGTTGTCGTATTATTTCACACTGTCCAGTTTTTCTCTCTAGTCACATTCGGTTTAGACAGCAAGATCGTAACTCATCTAAAATAGAAAATCTTACTTTGCGGAGCTTCAGATTCTGTAGCAGAGCTTTTTGTAGAAAAATGTTTTGCTGTTCAGTTTCTCCATACAGATATGCTCTGAAATAAATCTGACTTTTGAATCAAACATTACAGATTTTGACTTAAAGTAAAAAATAAAATAAAAACTCCCTTGAATGACAATCAGATAAATTAAAAAAACAGCATAATATGAAATGATTGATTTATAGTTATTGATTGTACATATAAAATACAATAAATTTGACATTTATTGCAAAATAACATTTGAATATATTAATTTAATATATTGTAATATGTTGTATATTAATATATAAACTAGTAAATTAATATATTTTACATTTATTGCAAAAGAATTGCACAAATATATTTACATTTATTGCAAAATAATATATTTGAATAGTGTATTATTAAATATATTTTAATATAATATTATAACATATATTAATATATAAATGTATTTGAATAAAATATTAATGTCATTTATATGTAATGCAAAATTTTATATATACAGTGGGTACGGAAAGTATTCAGACCCCCTTAAATTTTTCATTCTTTGTTATATTGCAGCCATTTGCTAAAATCATTTAAGTTAATTTTTTTTCCTCATTAAAAGTGTTATAATAAAAAATATATATCATATATATCTCTCTGCTGAGCTGTTTTAATCTTCAGGATTCATGGGTGGAACAGCTTGTAAATATGCTTTTCTTTAAAAAAAAAAAAAATATTAAATTCATTTTTTAAAAGTACGCTGAATGATGACTAACAGAATCGTATACCATCAGTTAATACTTCTGGAACCTGACTTCTTAAAACTTATTAGCATATTTTGAGTCAAAAAGTGCCTTCCAATACACCATTTCACATTGAGAGCAATCGGTTCTAAACTGTAGTGAATTTATTCTGCTTCAGGTGGAAACAGGCCTTAATGATGTGTTTTGATGGTCCTCTCTTCCCACTGCAGTCGATGGAAGAGTT
Source organism: Sinocyclocheilus rhinocerous (assembly GCF_001515625.1). Lineage (NCBI taxonomy): Eukaryota > Metazoa > Chordata > Actinopteri > Cypriniformes > Cyprinidae > Sinocyclocheilus > Sinocyclocheilus rhinocerous. Next base: position 201,168 of record NW_015645522.1, read on the forward strand.
CCAGAAGAAACTGCGAGAGGCGGAAGAGGCAGCGTATGGAGAGAGAAGAGAAGAGAGGGGTGAGAGATGGAGGAGAGACCACAGAGAGGAAGGGAGGGAGAGATGGAGGAAAGGAGACAGAGAGGAGAGACCGAGAGACAGATCTCCACACGCTGAGAGAGAAAGAGAGCGAGACTTTGAGAGAGGCTCTCGAGGCCGCGACGAACGCCCTCCGAGATCCCGGCCGGATCCAGACGAGGATCGACATTCCCAGAGACACAACACTTCCTCTCTGTCTAGCCTCAAGTTCCTCAAACCCTCAGAACCTGATGAGGATATGAGCGGAGTGGCGGGGTTCAGGAAGGCGAGGCCGAAAGGCTCTACATCCAATCAGAGTGCAGGATTCAGGAAGCCTGTTGATGATGATGATGGTGTTGTAGCTGCCTGGAGGAAGAGCAGTGCTGTGCAGGATCCAAAGGAGACACCGATCCCACCGAAACACACAGAGAAGAGCGCCGCCCCGCTGGAAGAGAGCAGAACTACAACAGTGAGCAGGTCAGAATAAAGGGATCATGTGATTTTAGAGATTTCACTATATGTCATTCTGACCTTTACACTCACATTAGAAGACAGTTTTTCAACATTTCACTTGTTTAAAATAAGGCAAAACAACTAAAAATAAGATATTTCTCGGATTTTTCATGCTTTAATTCACCCCCTTAACAGCTGTTTATTTATTGAAGAACCAGGATTCCCATTGTGTCATGTACATTAATAAATTTTTATAATGAATATTTATTTTTCTAGCTATGCCAAACTATGATTATTGATTATTAATTAATTAAAATTAATTATATTATTTGAATACAATATTATAATATTTTTTGTAATATATGGTGTATATTAATATCTAATATGTGTGTGTGTGTGTGTATATATATATATATATATATATGTACTGTATGTATGTATGTTTGTATGTGTGTATATATATTTGTGTGTGTGTATATATGTGTGTGTGTGTGTGTGTGTGTGTTAGTGCTGTCAAACGATTAATCGCGATTAATTGCATACATACCAAAGGTTTTTGTTTACATTGTGTGTGTGTACTGTGTATATTTATTATGTATAGGTTTGACAGCACTAATATGTATATATATGTAATTGCAAAATAATATATTTAAATTTGTATTTAAAAATTATTAAATAATTAATATGATAATTAAATTATATGTAATATATTGTAATGGTATATTTTACATTTATTGGATATATATATATCATTAAAATATATTAAAACATTAAATATTTTTATAATACATCAAAATATATTATTTTGCAATTAATATATTTACATTTCAAATATATAAAATATTACAATGTAAATATAAACATAAATACAAAATGACTTTTAGAAATTTGTATCCAGTAATCACAAATGATTCATTGGAAATGTCATCAAGTCAGGGAAATTTATTTATTCTATACAAGTTTTTGACATTATTTTACACTTCTGTGAACGTTACTTATGCTAAAACTGATTGGGTTTGTCAATCTACCAGTTCAGAGAGTGAGGAAGAGGAGGAGGAAGAGGTGATCCTGACGGATGAAGAGATGAATAAACTGGGAGCCAAACTCGTCAAGGCAGAACTCATGGGAAACACAGTGAGCTCATTAAAACTCTCCTGGAAACCATGTGACCTAGACATGATGCCCTAAAATGCTTTCTTAGTAGGAAGCTCACTAGGGCTCACGGTCTTCATGTGCTAGAAGTAGACTCGGATACTGATGGGATGCTTTGATTGTGTGTGAATAATCACAGGCGCTGGTGGAAAAACTGAAGGCTCAGATGCAAGTGGCCCGTCGAGCCAAAGAGAACCGAGCTCAAAGAAAAGCCCAGAACAAACCGGTTTCTGCAGCAACAGACTCCGAAAAGGACGTGGTGCTGTTCAGGACTGACCCATTGGGACGAGCCTGGCCGGTCAAAGCCCCGTCCCAACCACAGGAGCCTAGAGGAGGACGGCGGAAGCGGAAAGCGGTGAGACACACAGCTTTGAAGTGTTGTTATAGTTAGGGATGCAGTGATTAACCGGTTTCGCGATTAACCGCGCTTTAAAACGTCACGGTTAATTAATCGCAAAGGTTCCGCTAAACCGAGTGTTTCTGAGTTACCTAAAACTAAAACCATTAAAAAAAATTGTTGCTTGAAATAATATTAACATTAACTAAAATAAATTATAATATTTCTCATTTTGTTTAACTTGATATATTAAAATAACTCAAATCAAAACTGAAATAAAGATTAAAAACTATATAGACATTAAAAAAATAGTAACTACTAAAAATGACAAAAACACACAAAAACATACTAGTATCTCATCGACACTAAAACACACTGCGGCTTTGCTATTTTTATATTTTTACATTTTCATTTTGATTTTAGTTATTTTGTTTTGTGCGTTTGTCATTTTTAGTAGTTTTTATTCTTTTTTTTAAAGTATGGCTATTTAGGTTTAATTTATTACGTTTTTTTAGTTCAGTTAGGGTTAGGGTTTTTAGGGTTTATTTATTTCCTGTTAGTAATTTCAGTTCAGTTAGTTGCTAAGGCATTATTTTAATTTTCATAATTTTCATTCATTTTTTATTTAATCTAATATTCATATTTTATTTCAGCTTTATTTCAAATAACAAAAATATTTTTAATAGTTTTAGTTGTACTTTTAAGTAACTGAAACTTTTTCTCTTGACATGATGTGATTTTGCTAAATATGGTAATTTGATTGGAGTTTACTTCTAATTAATATTAACTTGTAGCCTGTTAAACCACAACTTCAAATGAGGTCCCGTTTTCTCCTCTTCTGTGATTTGTAGATCGAGACGCACCAGGATGGTGAGCGTGTGCGCTATTTTAAGGATGATGATGGTATGGATCTGCAAGAGATGGTCAGACGGGAGAAGATGAGCTCTGCTGAAGATCAGAACGCTCTTTACTCGCGCATGGCGGCCAAGGTGAGCGTCAGTCTCCTTTACAGACTCTTTACACACAAACACTGATAAATGACTGTGTGGAGTTTAGCCAATCAGCAGAAAACAGCAATAAGTAGTGTGTGTGTGATTCTAAAGGGTGTTCACAAAGATTTAATATGCATTTTAAAAAAAACTGGATTCAGGGTTGGGTTATTATGGTTTACTAAAACTATCAAATATTTCATTACTTGAATTCAGGGTTATTATAGTTAACTAAATCTAAAATAAATAAGTAAAAAAGTTTCTTGACATAAAATAAACATTAACTGAAATAAAATATGAAAACGCTTTATTTCAGTAAGTTGCCAATGTAACATTTCTCATTTTAATTTAGTTTAACTTGATGTACTAAAATAACTAAAACCGAAATATTAATAAATTAATAAAAACCATATAGATATAAATTAATAAAAACTACAAACAAAAACATATAGGAAAAATAAAAATAAAAAACTGATTCAAAATATTAATAAAAACTATAATAATATCTTAATGATACTAAATAACACTGATTGAAATAAACATAAAATAAAATATAATATTAAAAAAAGCTTAAACTTTTTTGTTTAATTTGATGTGTTAAAATAACTAAAACTACAACTGAAAAAAACAAACAAACTATATAGAGATATTAAAAAAACAACTAAAAATTACAGAACAAAATGACTAAAACGTTAATTGATATTCAAATGAAAATGGGAAATAAAAAATGAAAAATCTAATTTAAAATATTAGTGAAAACTACCGTATTGTCCCGAATATAAGAAGATGTTTTTTTCTTGGAAATACATCTGAAAAAACGCAGTCGTCTTATATTCAGGGTCTAGACTTTGACATGTCAATAATACACCCACAACAATAGGTGGCGCCAAATATGCATAAAACGAGTGTGCCAGTTATTTTCAATGAGGGTGTTGATGCTTTTTTTAGCTTTATGCAAATGAGCAGCAATGTTATTTGCAAATGCTATTATTAGCCTGAAGACATTAGAGCACATGTAATTTTTAAGTCTGTTGTTAAAAAAAATAAAATGTGTGACGTATAGAAATATTCGGCCGCTTTAATATATCAGGCCTGAGTTTGTGCACAGACAGCCTGTGGTTGTATATTTGTCTGAGCTCGTCTATGGTCGTTGTATATTTGTCTGAGCTCGTCTATGGTCGTTGTATATTTGTCTGAGCTCGTCTATGCTCGTAAGACAGACTGGCATCAGCAGATGGTGGCGGTGTGATCAATCTCTCAGTCTGTCCTCCTCTCTGACTGCAATGTGATTTAGTGTTTCTCTGATTTTAAACCCGGGCAGGGCTACTAAAATCCGTTATAATAAACTAAGACGTCACGGTCGCCATGGAGACCAGAAATATAAAAGTGACAAACATTTGCACATTTTAGCGGCACATCTCTCTCCGTCTCTCTCTCTCTGCCAAGTTACCATGGCATAGCAGCTAAAAGTGTTATTAATATATTTATTTCACCAATTTGACCAGTAGCTGTGTCTGGTATTGTGTGTGTGTTTGTGTAATTGCAGTGCATGTAAGGCTGCGTCGTATTGCATTCATTTCAGCTGAACTGCGGAACGTTCGACTCCTTTCAAACTTTTGTAGAGAATTTTTAGAATGTTGACGTCACATTTATAGAATGTTCGCTATTCAAAATCTAACTGACAGCGAATTATGTCATTGAAATATTTGCACACTAAATAGACAACTAAAGTTTGTGCATTTCTCATTGTCATGCATTAATAGATTGTACACAATTTGAAATCTAACCAACAGCAATCATGTTATTGTAATATTTGCATGCTAAATGTGCAGTTGATTTTCTCACTTGGGCTTATTTGCATAATGATGGTATTTTTTGCAACTTTGTTGTTGTCTTTTCTGATTTGTCATTTTACTTTACGTATAGTAACTCTTTATAATACGGTTCCATTAGTTATTGTTAATTATTGCATTAACTAAAATTTACTAACAATGAGCAATACATGTTACAGTATTTATTCATCTATTTAATGTTAGTTAATAAAAATACAGATGTTCATTTTTAATTCAGATCCATTACATAATACTAACAGATGTGACTTTTGAATTTTAATAATATACTAATAAAAGTAAAAAAGAAACACTAACTAAAATTAATAAGTGCTTTACAAGTATTGTTCATTGTTAGTTCAAATTAACTAATGTTATCAATTCAGTTAACTATGTTAACATGTTAACAAATCAAAGCTTATTGTAAAATTTTACCTTATTTTTTATTTATTATTTATTTAATGAATTAATGAATTTATTTGTTTTTAATTATTAATTTACTTAATGAATTAATTTATTAGATTTTTAATTATTTCATTAATGTGACTTTTAATAAATTTTTTTTTAAATACATTTAAAAATATGAAAAAAATTAAATCTCCATTTGATTCTTTAATTAATTTAATTGATTACTTTAAATTCAAATGTGAAATCAATTTAAATGTATGATTCAAATATGAAATTCTCCTTTGGTTCACAGTAATACAATGTAATATTTGTTATTGTAATATTTGCAAATTTGTTGATTCATTATTTATTTATTTGATTAAATAAATTATATTTTAATTTTGATAATTATATTTTATTATTTTAAAATTGTAATTAATTTTAAAAATGTGATTAAAATGTAAAAATCTCCCTTTGGTTCAAATAAATAGAATGTAATCCCAGCAATGATGATGTTATTGTAATATTTTGATTGGTAAAAAATAATTTTGATTTGTAAGTTTTTTTTTTTTTTTAGTAATTTTATTGCAAACTGATTTTTTTTTATTCCTTGCATCTATTTAACCCTTAATAGCCACTTTTACAGTGCAAACACGGTCATGTGTTATGTGTTGATTCTTAAGCAGTCGACCGTAACCAAGATGTGCCAAAACCTGCATTTAAATGAAACTGAAAATGCAAATCTAGTTGTTAGATTGGTATATGTAATCCAGACAGCTGTCAGCCAACCACAGACCTGCACACAAACTATCCTTAAAATCTCTGCTCTGTCTAGGTTTTTATTTGCATTAGCTGGAGTCAGAAAGCATAAAAGCAGAGAATAAACGTAGAATTGAAAGTGCAGTCAGACTCTCCAACACTCTCTCCTCGGCTCCTCTCCATCTGTCAATCAAACATGCCAGTGTGAACAGACACGCCTCCCACACAGATCACCCGTTGCTACGGATACATTGCCTCTTTGTCTGCTTGTTGTAGCACAGCGTTAAAGCTCTCTCGCTCTTGCGTGTGTTGGAGAGAAACATACATGCTCTGTTAGCGTAATCTCTGCGGCCCGGTCGCATCTGCTACTGCTTTCTGGATTCTGCTCCAGATAATGACCCGCAGGTTTGCCAGCAATCAGCAGTGAATCCGCACCTGACCTTGCCGCCCAATCAGATCACCTGACCTCTGTTTCTCTCGCAGAAGTGCATGGCTTCTTCCTAATCTGCGTATTATCACTCCTATATAGTATACAAGATAATAATTAGGGCACCTTAAATCATAGTATTTAAAGCTTCCAATATAGTGTACTATTTCCAAAGTATTTTGGACTTATACTAGTACTTGGACTATTTTTTACACAATTACTAGTACATACTTTTCTTACTAGTGAAGTATAAGAGTGGTAGGGATTTGTCAGCTGAGGCTCTTTTTAGTTGTAATAGTGTCTCAGTCCACATTGACACAGGTGTTCGATATTTATTTATTTATCTGTTTACTTATTCATTCGTTCATTTTACTATTATTAATAATAAATAATAATGAATATTACACTGTGTTTGGTCCATACTTGGCCACAAATTCAATTCAATATCAAATTGTATTATGATTATTATTATTATATTAAATTGTATTATTATTTATATTGTTATATTGCATTTATTCTATTATTATCATTACTATTATTAAGTCCAATTATAAAAATGAAGACAATTTTTTTTTATTATCTGTATTTCTATTACTATAATACTGTTGTACAAAATCCAGTGTTCCAGTGAACAATTTTGGAAATTATGCAGATGTGTAAATAAAGTAAACTTACCGCTTATTGCGTCCCAAATGCGGCAAAGTAAAAAGCCGCATTTACTTTGAACTGAGGCACTGAATACAGTGGATTATCATACAGCCTCATTTATTCATGTATTTTAGTTTCACATTCAATATAACTATTTACTAGCTTTTCATCAACTTTCAAACCCCTGTTTTGGCGCATGAGTTATTAGACTCGTAAAACGATTCTCATTCCTCTGTCCTGAACTGCTTTCAGCTCTTAAATCAAGATAAAACTCGCAGACATGCAAGATAAAGTGACTGATAAAAGTCTGCATGCAAACAAAACTCTGTCTGTGTGTTTGTTTTTACTGTGTTATTAATGGATTTGTGTGTTTTGCAGATGATGGGGAGGACAGACGGCGATAACTACACGCTGGATGACATGTTTGTGTCCAGCGCGGCTCAGAGGGAAAGATCGGGTCGAGACGAAGAGCGGCAGAGGAACAAAGCGGTGCAGGAGACGCGGCGGTTAGCTGGACAGATGGAGAAATGTAGACACTGCTTCGATAGCCCTGAACTGCCCAAACATCTGATCGCCGCTGTCGGAAACAAGGCACGATATATTCTTTTTTTAGAATCAATTCATTTTTAAAGAATCAAGTTTGATATCAGTTTACATATGAATGTAAATTATTGCGAGAAAATCATACTAAAATATATTTGTCATCATTTCACCTTAGTAACTGCATAGCAACTCCCTGGCAACCACTTAGCAACCTCATAGCAATGTCGTAGTTACCGCTTAGAACACCTTAGCAACTGCATAGCAACAACCCAGAACACACTAGCAAGCAACCAAATAGCAACATTCTGGCAAACACGCTAGCAACCTTATAACAATGCACCAGTAACCACTTATAGGACCTTATCATCTTCCTAGCAACCACCCAGAACACCATAGCAACGCTCTGGCAATCAGTAGCTCTTAGTAACCTACAGTAATGTCCCAGTAACCACTCAGAACACCTTAGCAACTGCATAGCAACAACCCAGAACACCATAGTAACACCCTGTCAACCACCCAGAACACCTTACCAATTGCATAGCAACAGCCTAGAGCACCTTAGCAATGCATCGCAATGCCCTAGCCTACTAACCACTTAGAACACCTTAGCAGCTGCATGGCAACAACCCTAAACTCCATAGCTACGCCCTGGCAACCACATTGCAATGCCCTGGCAACCACTCAAAACACCTTAGCAATCTCATAGCAAAGCCCTATCCCACTTACCACTTAGAACACCTTAGCAACTGCATAGCAACAACCCAGAACACCTTAGCAACCACATAGCAACACTCTGGCAAACACCCTAGCAACCTTAAAACAATGCACTAGTATCTGCTTAGAAGACCTTATCATCTGCCTAGCAACCACCCAGAACGCCATAGGAATGCTCTGGAAACCATCCAAAACACCTTAGTATAACCACTTAGAACACCATAGCAACCTTATAGCAACAACCCACAGCACCTTATCAACCTTATTGCAGTGCTGTAGTAACTTCTTTGAAGACTTTAGCAACTGCCTAGCAACCACCCAGAACACCACAGCAATGCCCTGGAATCCACCTAGAACACCTTAGCAACCTCATAGCAACAACCTTGAACACCTTAACAATCTTATAGCAATTTTCCAGTAACCACTTAGAACACCTTAGCAACTGCATAGGCAACACCCTGATAACCACCCAGAACACCTTGGCTATCTCATAGCAATGCCCTACCCCACTAACCACTTAAAACACCTAAGCAAATGCATAGCAACAACCTAAAAAACCATAGCAATGCCCTGGCAAGCACCCAAAACACCTTAGCAATGGCATAGCAACGCCCTGGTAACCATCTAGAACACCTTAGCAGCCTCATAGGAATGTCCTAGGCACTGCTTAGAGCACCTTAGCAACTGCATGGCAACAACCCAAAACAACTTATCAGTAAAACAGTAATGCCCTGGCAACCACTTGGGACACACACACACATTCACAGACTAATTTGCTTTAAATAGCATTTTGTCTCATGCTGTTAGAAACACTGTATATCTGTGGCAAAATAATCCTGATCTCTCCAGCAGCAGTCTGGCCGTTTCGGGTGTTGTGCACTTAAAGAGGATTCCTCCTGATGCTTGGTTCGTCCATGTATGTTTGAGATGACAGGAGACGGACCGCGGGACGAGCTCGAGATTTTAGTGCGCTGTCCTCATTAATCACATGACGAGTGTGTTTTCTTTTGCACAGGTGTACTTGTGTCTGCCGAACAGCGTGTCTCTGACCGAAGGTCACTGTTTGATCGTCCCTATCCAGCATCACACAGCGGCCACGGGTCTGGATGAGGACATCTGGAGTGAAATACAGGTACAAATGTTGCAAACACGTGCTGGTGTATGTATACTCATTCGTTTGTGCTACAGGCATGAATAATGCATAAGGAACCACCCTGAACACCTTAACAACTCCCTGGCTACCACCTAGAACACCTTAGCAACCCCTAGTAACCACCCAGAACAAACTCGCTAGTAACCACCCAGAACATCTTAGCAACTCCCTAACAACCACCCAGAACAAACTCCTTAGCAACCACACAGAACACCTAAGCAGCACCTTATCAACCTTATTGCAGTGCTGTAGTAACTTCTTTGAAGACTTTAGCAACTGCCTAGCAACCACCCAGAACACCACAGCAATGCCCTGGAATCCACCTAGAACACCTTAGCAACCTCATAGCAACAACCTTGAACACCTTAACAATCTTATAGCAATTTTCCAGTAACCACTTAGAACACCTTAGCAACTGCATAGGCAACACCCTGATAACCACCCAGAACACCTTGGCTATCTCATAGCAATGCCCTACCCCACTAACCACTTAAAACACCTAAGCAAATGCATAGCAACAACCTAAAAAACCATAGCAATGCCCTGGCAAGCACCCAAAACACCTTAGCAATGGCATAGCAACGCCCTGGTAACCATCTAGAACACCTTAGCAGCCTCATAGGAATGTCCTAGGCACTGCTTAGAGCACCTTAGCAACTGCATGGCAACAACCCAAAACAACTTATCAGTAAAACAGTAATGCCCTGGCAACCACTTGGGACACACACACACATTCACAGACTAATTTGCTTTAAATAGCATTTTGTCTCATGCTGTTAGAAACACTGTATATCTGTGGCAAAATAATCCTGATCTCTCCAGCAGCAGTCTGGCCGTTTCGGGTGTTGTGCACTTAAAGAGGATTCCTCCTGATGCTTGGTTCGTCCATGTATGTTTGAGATGACAGGAGACGGACCGCGGGACGAGCTCGAGATTTTAGTGCGCTGTCCTCATTAATCACATGACGAGTGTGTTTTCTTTTGCACAGGTGTACTTGTGTCTGCCGAACAGCGTGTCTCTGACCGAAGGTCACTGTTTGATCGTCCCTATCCAGCATCACACAGCGGCCACGGGTCTGGATGAGGACATCTGGAGTGAAATACAGGTACAAATGTTGCAAACACGTGCTGGTGTATGTATACTCATTCGTTTGTGCTACAGGCATGAATAATGCATAAGGAACCACCCTGAACACCTTAACAACTCCCTGGCTACCACCTAGAACACCTTAGCAACCCCTAGTAACCACCCAGAACAAACTCGCTAGTAACCACCCAGAACATCTTAGCAACTCCCTAACAACCACCCAGAATGCCTTAGCAACTCCCTAACAACCACCCAGACAACCTCCCAGAACAAACTTCCTAGCAACCACCCAGAACACCTTAGCAATTCCCTAAAAACCACCCAGAACACCTTAGCAATTCCCTAAAAACCACCCAGAACACCTTAGTAACTCCCTAAAAACCACCCAGAACAAACTCACTAGCAACCACCCAGAACACCTTAGCAACTCCCTAGCAACCACCCAGAACACTTTAGCAACTCCCTAGCAACCACCCAGAACACCTAAGCAACTCCATAACAACCACCCAAAACAAACTCCCTTGCAACCACCCAGAACACTTTAGCAACTCCCTAGCAACCACCCAGAACACCTAAGCAACTCCATAACAACCACCCAAAACAAACTCCCTTGCAACCACCCAGAACACCTAAGCAACTCCCTAACAACCACCCAGAACAAACTCCCTTGCAACCACCCAGAACAATCTCCCTATCAACCCCCAGAACGCTTTAGCAACTCCATAGCAACTCCCTAACAACCACCCAGAACTCCAATAAAACACAAATAAAAGACAATTAGGATGCACTTTCTGCCATGTTGTCTCCAACCCACTCACATTATTTAAGTAATAACATGAATATAAACATTTGATTAGCTGATTAATGGATTAAATGAATGACTACTAATGTGCCCTCTCTCTCTCTCTCTCTCTTTCTTAGATGTTCAGACGGGCTCTGGTCCGCATGTTCGAGTCTCAGAAGTTGGACTGTGTGTTTTTGGAGACTCATATGAATCCGAAGAGGCACCTGCACATGGTGTACGAGTGTGTGCCGCTGCCCAGAGAGCTCGGAGACATGGCACCCATTTACTTTAAGGTAACTTGGAACAAACAGCCTCAAACTGGTGTCACAATAGAGCACAGCAGTGACTGTCCAGTTCTTCAGCGGCCTTGATTCTGAAAGTGTTTTTCCTCTTCATTTTTCCTATAGATCTTTGTAGGAAAGCTATTTTGAGAAGAGCGTTTTGATAAACATATGCACTGTTACATATTCATTATATTTTTACTTAAAGGGGTCATATAATGCTACATGCACTTTTACAAGTTGTTTGAACTGAAATGTGTGTTGGCAGTGTGTGTACACAACCACCCTAAAATGATAAAAATCCACCCAGTGGTTTTTTGTTAATCTACTAAAATCTTTACCCCTTTCTCAAATCGAGCCGATCTCAGCCCCTCCCACGATAGTTTGATTGACAGTAGAGAAATTTTAACCAAACTATGTTACAGACTTTTCATTAAGACCCTAAAGAATCATATCAACTTTCATTTTTTAATGAAAGTTTGAATAAATCTGTTATGAAAATAAATTTTTATGACAGCCACCATTTAAATATTTATGTAATAAATTGGTGTTAATTTTGTAATGAAATAGTTCATATAAAACTGCATTTTAAATGTTTGTACAACTCAGTTTTTATTTGAGTATTGATTATTAAATACATTTTTTAATTAATTGATTCTAAACTCTAAACACCATAGCAACCTTATAGCAATGCTCTAATAACCGTTTAGAAGACCTTATCAGTGGCATAGCAACCACACAGAACACTATAACAACTCCCTGGCAACCACCCAGAACACCTTAACAACAGCATAGCAATACCCTGGCAACCACCCAGAACATCTTAGCAACAACAAAATGACAACACAGAACATTTTAACAGCCAAACAGCAATGCCCTGGCAACCACATAGAACACTTTAACAATTGCATAGCAACACCCTGGCAACCACCCAGAACACTTTAGCAACTTAGGTTTAACTGAAGTTTAAGTAACTGCTTAAAACACTGTAGCGACTGCATAGCAGCAGCACTTTAGCAGCCAAACAGCAATGCCTTGTCAACCAGCCACAACACCTTAGCAACGCCCTGGCAACCACCCAGAACTCCTTAGCAACTTCATAGCAATGCCCTAGTAACTGCTTAAGATGCCTTAGCAACTGCATAACAACAACACTTCAGAAGCCAAACAGCAATGCCCTGGCAACCACCCACAACACCTTAGCAACAGCATAGCAACACCCTGGCAACCACCCACAACACCATAGCAACAAACCAGAACACCTTAGCAACCACATAGCAATGACGCAGAACACTGTAGCAACTGCAGCAATCGTTTCACCTTCTTGGTTCTCAGTTAAAAGTAAACTTTAATTTCGATATTTCGTAAAAAAAAAAAAATTATTTTGGTGCATCATTAATAATTTTAAAAACCATTTGCTCAATGAGGAAAATTAATAGGATTTTTACTTGTATAATTCTATTAATCTGACTGATCAGCATTAAAAAAAACATCTACTGTGTGTGTGTGTGTGTGTGTTCAGAAAGCCATAATGGAGTCGGATGAGGAATGGGCCATGAATAAGAAGGTTGTGGATCTCTCATCCAGAGACATCAGACAAGCTGTGAGTTTTTTTCTGTTTTCTCCTGATGTCTTTTATTCTTCCTCCTCTCTCTCAGTGTTTGCCGTCGCTCGTGTTTTCTCAGGTTCCTCGCGGGTTGCCGTACTTCTCCGTGGATTTTGGATTGCAGGGCGGATTTGCGCACGTTATCGAGAACGAGCAGAAGTTCCCACACTATTTCGGCAAAGTAAGTCTGACAGTAGTCTTATTGTGAAGCTTTACAAACAAGCAGAGCAAAACGGGATTTTTTTAAGGGGTGAACGGCCTCTGTTTTTTATTTTCTTGTGTTCTCCGAGGTCCACTTATAATGTTATTTTTACATCAAAAAACATCATAGTTTAGAAGTAATAGGCTATTTTCTGTCCTGTTTTTAAACCCCCCTCATCAGAACGCTCTGTTTGAATAGGCGTGACTTATTGTAGACTCGGAAGTAAACGCCCACTGCTATGATTGGCTAAGAGTTGTGTATGTTTGACAGGTACATTCCTCATCGATGGACGCTGCTGTGATTTAGGTTAAAACCGCATAAATGCTCAGTAGATATTAAACGATCTGTTTAACAGACAAAGCAATAGTGATCAGTTACTCACACTCGTGTGTTGCGACATTACTGTCGGATCCAATATAGTCGGAACAGCATCGCCTTTTTTAATCTTTCTGAAAATCCTGTGTCGAATTGTTTCTTGTTTGTAAACGAATCTGCGGTAAAATGAAGTGAACAAAGGACTGTGTTCTTACTGACGCGGTCTGGATCTTCATAAAAATAAAGTTAATTCACTCTTTCCTAATGTTGGGATCAGAAGGAAGGCAATGCAGACGCTGTTCTTCCACAACTTGGCACTGCACAGCATCTTGTTGTTGCTCTTCAGAGCATCTTTATCGTTTGGTTTCTGTGTAGACCTGCGCCTCTCTCATAAACACAGCGATGTAGAAGCAGGCGTTGATCATCTTCTGCGGAGGTAGAGTTTATCCACACTATTACATCATAGAGTAGAACATTCCAAAAGCGGTCGTTTTGGCAGACTGGCTTCAATATAAGCTGTTTTTAGAATAACGAGAAAGTTTTGAGTTCTGAAACTTACAGGATGTTTTTATAGAACAATGACCAAGGGAATTTTGATTTCTCAGTTCATGACCCCTTTAAAATCACACTTTAAATCACTCAGCAGATCAAATCTCAGTCAGTATCTCAGCATATTGACTGAGATTTGTTCTGTCTCCATCAGGAAATCCTGGGCGGGATGCTGGACCTGGAACCGAGACGATGGCGGAAACCGATACGTGAGAATTTCGACGACCAGCGTAAGAAGGTTCTGAAGTTGGCTCAGTGGTGGAAAGCGTTTGACTGCACTAAAACCGACAGCTAGACACTGAGACGGTGTGCTTCCTCAACTCTATAGAGATTTTTACATGCTTGAATTGTAATTTTAGAGGGCTTGTCATGTGTACATGGCTCTAGTATCTAAAGTAAAATGTCTAGAAAATAGTCATAGTCACTGGTCTGAAGATTTTTATGGGACCCTTTTCATGTTTCACATCTAGGTAAATGTTTTGTTTTTTTAATTAAATATCAACCCAGGAAATATTTGGTTTTCTCTTAAATATAATACCTGCTCTCGTCCAGTGTTGATGTAAATCATGTTTTCCTGAGCAATTAAACTCAGAATAAAATATTACAAGACCTCCAGCCGCTCAGCTGATTATGTGCTCTGGCTTTATAATCTGATTATGTTTAGATGGCGTCTCGCTCCTCGTTCCTGTGAACCTGACCTTGAGTTCACCCTGAGCACCGATCATCTGTGGGGTGATGTTGTTTAATTTAGTGAAAGAAAGAAATCTATTTTGTTTTTATAGCTATATTTTAGGCTGTGCTAACATGCACATTAAACTGTTATGTTGCAAATGAAGTTTCTTAAAGAAATCTGCTTTTAAAAAAAAATATTAAAGGGGTCATATGATGCTGCTAAAAAGAACATTATTTGGTGTATTTGGTGTAATGAAATGTGTTTATGCGGTTTAAAGTTCAAAAAACACATTATTTTCCACATACTGTACATTATTGTTTCTCCTCTATGCCCCAAATTTGCATTGCATAGAAGACAAAACACCACAAAAATATTTCGTTTTGAGAAAAAAACAGAATTGCAAGCTATAAAATTACATTTGCGAGATATAAACTTGCAATTTTGAGAAAAAACTCAGAATTCCAAGATATTAACTTTTTTCTCCCGCCGTTCAGTTTATATCTCCAAAAAAAAAACAATTTGATTGCGACTTCTTAGCTCACAAATAATTCTATGTAAAATTTCACAAATGTAAATGTAAAATGTTTTTTGTTGTTGTTGTTTTTTTTACATTTTGCAGTTCTGAATTTTTTTTCTCATAATTCTATGTTTACATATCACAATTCAGTTCAAAATAAAATTCAATTCAAATTTCTCAAAACTTCTGGCACTTTTTCTTGCAGTGGTGAGTTGTGAGTAAATCTAACACACTTTTCTTCTAAGGATTGCAAGTTAACATCTCAACTCGCAGCATTGTGCGAGATAAACTCAGAACTGCCAGAAAGAAGTCATTATTTATTAAACTTTTTTTTTTTTTTTAACCAAACAAGCTTTCATAAAAAAAAGACAATCATGTAAAGGTAATTTTGCTCGTACAGTTATAGGCATGATTGTATGTTATGTAATTGCATCAGGAGAGCAGCTGTTGTGTTGGGGTCAGAATGACAATAGGACTCGGTCTGTAACAGCAGACGAGCTGATGTTTTATGAGGGTGTTAAACAGCACTATCACAGATCGCTCAGGGTCACAGGTGACGGTGGAAGTCATGGTGGCGTGACCTCACAGCTGCTGTAATGTGAGTGTTTTATTGTTCATTCATGTGGCATTACAGACATTAACACACACACACACAAATAATTACAACACGGATTTGCACAATTGGTCACACAGCGCTGCACAGACTGGTTGTGTTACCTGTGTCACACACAGGTAACACAACTAATAAACAGCAGTTGTGTAAGATGAGTTCTAGATTGTGTATGTGAATTTTGCTAAATGTGAGTAATTGAACAAATCTGATTATATAATTAACGAGCTATACAATTTATTTGTAGATACTTTTGCCCCAGTCTTAATTCATTAATGCTTCTTTTTGTAATCTTACATCAAAACAAAATGAAATAATAACAAAATGATTACAAATGTAATGAGTAATTATATAGATATATTTGTGCATATTGTCTATATACTGTGTATATGATAGCAAAACAGCAATTGTACTAAATGGCAAGTAACACTTTCTAATCTTGATTAACAAAAACATTTATATAATCAGATTATAATTATGTAATCAGATTTGTGATCCCACTTATTTCAGTTGGTCAAATAATTACAACACGGATTTGCACAATTTGTCACACAGCGCTGCACAGACTGGCAGCATGAAGATCTCCATTCCATTTACAATGGAGGCGTTTCTCCAGTAAATGTCACACACAGGTAACACAACTAATAAACAGCAGTTGTGTAAGATGAGTTCTAGATTGTGTATGTGAATTTTGCTAAATGTGAGTAATTGAGCAAATCTGATTATATAATTAACGAGCTATACAATTTATTTGTAGATACTTTTGCCCCAGTCTTAATTCATTAATGCTTCTTTTTGTAATCTTACATCAAAACAAAATGAAATAATAACAAAATGATTACAAATGTAATGAGTAATTATATAGATATATTTGTGCATATTGTCTATATACTGTGTATATGATAGCAAAACAGCAATTGTACTAAATGGCAAGTAACACTTTCTAATCTTGATTAACAAAAACATTTATATAATCAGATTATAATTATGTAATCAGATTTGTGATCCCACTTATTTCAGTTGGTATGAAATTAAAATTCAACCTATTTTCTAAATGCCTGTCATAGGATCTTATTGTCTTATTTTGGACAAATCATCCATGTATATTTTTATTATTATTTGTTTATTCTTATTTTCCACACACACACACATATACAGTATATACTGTGTGTGTGTGTATATATATATATATATATGTATGTGTGTGTGAGTGACTGTGTGTGTATATATATATACAACATTTTTTTAAGATCATAATTTTTATTAAAAACGTCTAGAATCATGACTTTAAAACCCCCAGTCATACAGGCAGTTCTCAATCAATTCCTGATGAATAAAATCAACTGAATTACTAAAATAATGATTTCCGAACAGGTTTCCACACAGGTCCTCCAAATACCAAGTCCTAGTGTTTTTGCTTATTTTAATAGCCCAAAAAGCCCAAAACAGCACAAATAGCATGAAGTGAGTGGCAGGACTATCAGTTCTTGAACAATTGCTCATGGAAACTTGTTTGAAAACAGTTATTTTTACAATTCTGCTTGCTATTGGCACAGAAATTACATGCTTTATCTTTAATGATTAATTTGAATCCACTTGCTTAGACTGTCATTGTATCCATGCACAACGAATGTTAAATAATGTTTTTTCAGTATGTTTTAAAATTATAATTTTTTTTACACAAATGGCACTGTTAGTTTATTTATACGCACTCAGACAGACACGAGGCTGTTCCCGTGTTAATATGTGAACAAAAACAGGCAGAACGGGGAAAGTGGGTCAGACTCAGGAGCGGAAAGAGGGATGCTGGGAGAAGAGTGAAGGACTAAAAGAGAGAAGGAGAGCGAAGAGAAATATCCGGAAGGCATCGGAGGGAGAGCGAGACGCACACAAGTCTTCAACCTTCTCTCCTGCTAACATGACCTGACAGTCTGTGTCTCTCTCTCTCTCTCTCTTTCTCGAGGACCTGCGCTCTCTCTTGCATTGTGGATGAACAGAGCACTGTCTGTGAAGGGTTTTAATTATCCAGGTCAATGGTAGCATTCAAATACACGTTTCTGAAATATTATTTAATATGTGGTGTTAAACATTATATTATTATAATTAAACAAATTTAGAGAAATGTAGCATTGCGTCACTTGCTCACCAATGGATGCTCTGCAGTGAAAGGGTGCCGTCAGAATGAGAGTCCAAACAGCTGATAAAAACATCACACTAATCCACAAGTAATCCACACCACTCCAGTCCAGCAGTTAACATCTTGTCAAGTGAAAAGCTGTGTGTCTGTAAGAAACAAATCCATCATTAAGACAGTTTAACTTTAAATCTCTTCCGGCTGAGTCCATAACGCTTCCTCCAGTGAAAAAGCCCATCTCCTATTGTTTCACATCAAAATCCACACACATATTTGTTTAGAGCTGTTTTGGCTTGTAAACAGTGCTTGATCTGTGCAGATTTCTCCCCTGATTCAGACCAGACCACTTTTACACTGGAGGAAGTGTTATTATGGATTATGGACTCATATTTGGCCAAAAGTAGTGGTTTCAAGTTAAAACGGTCTTACTGATGGATTTATTTTTTACAAATGTGCAGCTTTTGTCTTCTCAAGATGTTAACTGATGGACCGGAGTGGTGTGGATTATTGTGATGTTTTTATCAGCTGTTTGGACTCTCATTCTGACGGCACCCATTCACTGCAGAGGAAACTATCTATCCACACACACAAATACACATGTACATATATACGCAGATGTGCTCCTGCTGTTTTCTCTTCAGAAACTCAATGTATAATGTACATATTTATAGATATATATATGCAAATATAAGTGGGTGTTTGTATAAAAACATAATGTATATATTACTATAAATATATATTTGATGCACATCAATGAAGCGAAAACAGTGTGATAGAATCTAGTGTATGTGTATATATGTATATACTGTATACACACATTACAGTAAATACTATATGTAAATGATGCTAGAGAGAAAATGGTATGTGTGTGTGTGTGTTTGTGTATATATATATATATATAAAGTGGGTACGGAAAGTATTCAGACCCCCTTAAATTTTTC
>NW_015645522.1:220372-237201 GCF_001515625.1 Sinocyclocheilus rhinocerous
GTGTGTGTGTGTGTGTATATATATATATATATATATATATATATTAAAATCAAAGATGATATATGTTTGTGTATAGATCGATGGATATATGGTGTGTAGGATATTTTAAGGCATAAAGCACATGTTTTCCTGTTAAAAAAATAAAAATTATACAATAGACTTGTAGTATAGATAAATAGATGGATTGGTGGTATCTATCTATCTATCTATCTATCTATCTATCTAGGGTTGAGATAGATAGAGAAGGGTTGAGAATATATATGAACTATCACCAGCGAAATACCTCCACTCTCTCTAACCATTTACACCAGTATTACTAGTCTAGATGCAGTTAGTGTACTGATGATGATGATGGATTTGACTCGGTGCGTGAGAGCGGATTATACGGCTCATAAATCTCCTCCGAACAGCAGAACCGGTGGCAGTGCAGATGTCTGAGAGCCCGATCCCTCACACCGTCTTACATTCATAGAGTGTGTGTTTGTGTGCGTGTGAATGGAGAATCAATGTAGAGCATGCTGTGGTTGTTCAGGCCCTACTGTGTGTGTGTGTGTCAGCATGTATACATATTCATCATGTGTAGAGCAGAAGAGTGTGCGTGTGAAAGGGCAGGATAACCTCTCGGTACACTGGTCCCTGGTGCGTTTTGTCTCAAAGAAACACACACACTGTACCGCAGAGCCGCGATAGCATATGCATCTCTGCATCAGAATGTTCTTGTCCTGAGATTCACTCCAGTGGATTTACTGTGTGTGTCTGTGTGTGTGTGTGTGTTGTACTAGGCACTTGACAATGTGGTTCATAGCAAACCAACTGCTCCAATGGCATAAATCCACAATGTGTGTGTGTGTGTGTGTGTTTTAGCTTATATGTTTCTATGTAAGATTATAAGATTATATGTAAAACACTCAGACCAGCTGAATACTGACATAAATCCATGTTTTTTTTATGCACTGGTCAGTTTTGAGATTTTTGCGTATTTTGCTTCCTTAACATGTCTTCTTTCAGACTAGCGTAAAGAAAACATCCAAAACACACATTTAAGTGTTTATTGTATTACACTTTATCTGTTTGCATCTGTAGATTTCAATTACAATACACATCTTTACATGCATGTAAATTCTCTCTTAAAACTTTAATGTTGAATAAAAAAACGTTAACATTTTACAATAAGCTTTCACTTGTTAACATTAGTTAATGACATCAGTTAACATGAACTAACAATTAAAAAAACTTCTAAAGCATGTAGTTACAGTTAATTCCAACATTTACAAAAATATTAATAAAATCAAACGTTGGATTGGTTAATATTTAATGGACCTGAGCTGACATGAGCAAACACTACTGTTAACTAATGAAACCTTGCTGTAAAATATTACCATTTTTTGTCAACTACAGTGTTATGTACACTAAAATAAATTTGGTGTAAAAACAACTTTCATTTCTCAAATTGCTAGTAAATTTCACAATTAATTACAAAGAAATGGCACGTAACATTTAATTATGCATGATATTTTGAAGGAGAATGACTGAAATTGTATTTTCATGAATCCAGTAAAAAAATTACTTAACTTCAATTTTTGTTTACTGTGTACACCAAAAAAAAAATTTCTCACTCAGAAATTACGAGTAAATTTTACATTTAATTACAAAGAAACAGCAAAACACAATTAGCCTAAACAACATTTTGAAGTAGAAAGACTGAAATAGTATTCTTGTAAAACATACTCCAGTAATCTGTTTTATTTACAACTTTGAAAAATATTATTTATATTTATTTATGTATGTATTTATTTATTTACAGTGCAAGACAGGTTGTTTAACTATGACATCAGCATCGTCTGATCATCAGTATTTTCTGTAGTTTTCACTCACAGCAGCGGATTATGTTTGCATGTCAGTTATATTTGGGGATTAGACAAAACAAGTGTTCACTGAACGCACACTAACACGCTCTTTAGAAGATAACATTGATCCTTTGTTTTGTGTGTGTGTGTGTGTGACAGAGATTTACACTGAGTTTATAGAGCTCTGCAAACAATAAAAAACTCTGTTGCAGAAGCTAGCCAACTGCCTACATAGACAACCTTTTAGACAACATATACTCCTCCTGATGCAAAGACTGATCCCAAAGTGACTTCATGATGCTTTCTATAACTAGTTTAAGTCGAAATCTAAGATATTGTTGCATGAAGGCAATCCCAACATGCATTGCAGCAATGCTTTTGAAAGAGGTCTTATTTGATCAAACATACAGTAAAAACAGTAATATTGTGAAATATTATTACAATTTCAAATAACTGTTTTCTACTTGAATATATATTAAAATGTAATTTATTTCTGTGAACAAAGCTGTATTTTCAGCATCATTACTCCAGTCTTCAGCGTCACATGATCTTCAGAAATCATTCTAATATGCTGATTTGCTGCTCAAGAAACATTTCTGATTATTATTCATGCAGTTTTGTCATTCAGTCATCTTTTGTGGAAACTGTGATGCATTTTATTTTTCAAGATTCGTTGATGAATAGAAGGTTCAAAACAACAGCATTTATTTGAAATAGAAATCTTTTGGAACATTATAAATGGCTTTATTGATCATTTAATGCATCCTTGCTGAATAATAGAAATAATTTCAGATTACCACACAAAGCATGAAGAAAATGAAGCCACTTTAAAGACCAGAAAGATTTTTTGCACTGTGGTATTATTTTCACAACAATCAAGGTAATTTGCCCTCACCTTCTCATTACCATAATGCGTTTGATTATAATTATTTTAGTATAAATCAGATTTAATTTCTCCAGAGAGAGAGAGACTGCTGTGAGATCACTAAAGCAGATTTGGCCAGGTAAAGCTGGATTTGAGCTATTAAGAGCTTTCCTGAAATGAGGAGGATTTTGATTGGAATATTGTTGCCGTGGTAGCGTGATAAAGGCAGTTGATTGGATAAGGCTTAAGGGTGTATTCTATTACAGGTAGATCAGCACTGTAAATCCCTTTAAAAAGCGCCAAATCACACAAACACGGCACAAACAGACAAATCCAATAGAGACTATCGGATTACCATCACCTTTTACTCCATTCAAGTAATGGAGAACTTAGTTTAATTAGTTAGAACTTAAACTGCAGCTCTGTGCAATTTATTACTGAAAAAAAGTGGCGTAGAAACAATTTTCAGAATCAGAAATTGCTAGTAAATTTCACAATTACAAAGAAATGGTAAGTAACACATTGAAACAGTAAAGTAGTATGTTCTTGTTAAATATAGTACTCCAGTTATTTTTGTTTTACTTACAACTTCGAAAAAAATAAATTTTTACAGTAATTTTTAATAGGCTATGTGCAGCCAAAGAATCAGGCATCAATGAATTTCCATTGAGAAAATACTTGTTTTGTTTTTTTAAGCAACTGCATGTATTTTATTTTATTTTTTGTATTTTTGTGACTTTGGAGCCCCCTACGGTTAAGCGAGTGGAATCCACTGTCGTAAATATAGGCCTACCACTGTCGTAATTACAGCGGTTGTACCATAGACTGTATAAAAACATGGACGTAGTGTCCGTGACGTCACCCGTAGATTTCCGAAGAGCGTTTTTGAAGCTTAAAGTGGGCGGAGCCGGCCGTCGCCATCTACACGTGCATTTGTTATTGCCATAAACCAATCCGTTCTTTTCGCGGAATTTCGTACCCGCTCGTCAAACTTACACACTCCCAGAAAAGATATTTGGGGAAGAGTGGGAAAGTTTTGAAACTGAAATTTCAGTTAAAAAAAAAAATACATACAGTTGCTTTAACTTTTGATTTTGTTGTGTCTGGTGTCTTTTGAATCCGTTTAAATTAGATCCCGCCAAAGGAGCTCTCCAAGCAGAGCAGTGTTTGGACAAGTGCGATGAGAATGCTGTTGTTTACCAGTTAAATCGTTTCTTACTCGTGAATCTGTGTCGAGCAACTTCTGACTGCATTGTTATTCTTCTTTTTAGACCCAGACAATTCAGCTGGCCCTGCAGAGAACAGTGGAGTTTTACAGACAGAGGGACATAAGGTACATCCATAATGTCTTGGAGAAATTAGACATCATTTATGTCTCAGTTGTTTCTCCTAGACAGTAGCCTATTGAGAAAATAGTTTCAGATCTCAACAACATCTCAAATTATACCAACACTAAAGTCTGCAATCAAAAAGACAGAAGTCTAAATATGAACTCAGATGTATAACCACCTTATTTGTCCTGAATGTGCGGGTCTTCCGGTCTCATTCCATTCAGTTATTTGACCTGTAGAAAAACTGTTATGCTGCTTGATATTGCAAATTGGTATTTGTTATCATATAATTTTAATGTATTTTGTAGTGTAGTTTTACTCTTTATTGCACACTGTTATTCTAGTCATATCTGTAGCGAATGAATCGGAAGTGTCGCACATTCACAGGACATTGTTTACCTCTTCATTGCAAGATAAGGTGGATGCTCTTACAATGCTATATTTTGACACCAAATTCACATTTAAAACGAATTTAATTTCCTGTGATGCAAAAATAATAAAACAAAGTAACCAATTTTGAACACTAGATCTAATTATATCATTTCAACGTTTTAGGTTTTTGTCAAAAGTTGTTGTTTTTGTAAAATGTGTGTTGTTTTCTTTACAATAAATGAGAATACGTTTTGAAATTTTGTACAAATGTGATGACACGCATTATATACTATATAAAGCAAATCTCACCTGACTATTTAAAAAAAAATTTTTTTTTAGCTCAAATCGTATGTATTATTGTTGGACAGTTTTTCATTTAAAGTTGAATATAAAAGTATTTCTAAATGTATCCTCATACAATACACTCATGTAAAATGATACGATATAGCAAATATCAACTGCCTGATTTTTTTTGTCTCAAAATGTAACTATACTATCATCTAGCTCTTTATGTAAAGTTAGATGTATAAGCATGTCCAACTTTATCTGCATGCATACAGTATGTTTACGCACAGCGATATATACTATATAGTAACTATATTATTATCACCCAGCTCCAATCTGCTAAATGTGACTAAAAGATTTTAAGATATGAATATGTTAAAAATGTTAACATCATGATTTTCTGTTTTGAAGCATTGTGTATTGTGAAAAATGCTATACAAATAAATTTGACTTGACTTGACATGCAAACATTTAGAAGTGAGACTTAAGAGTCCAAATACTTTTTTAGGTTTCATTTATTTCTATTTTTATTCATCCATAGGAAGTTGAACTGCAAATTTAAATGGATGAAATTAAGACCTTCAGTTCTCCTCAGATATGAAGGAGGAACCTCTAAGCTATAATATTTTCTTTTAAAATTTTGGTTACCCTTTTATCTACTCACACCCTGGTAAATGTTAATCAAACTCTCTTTCTCTTGCAGTGGACAAGCATTTGTACGAAGCTTGTCAGATGAGCAGAAGTGTTTGTTTGAGAACTCGCGCTGTGACAGCCAGACAGACATCTCAGGAATACTGAAATACACAGCAACTATTTTAGGTAAGTACAAACTAGGGCTGCTCAATCAATCGAAGAAATCAAAATCACAATATGACCGTGTGCAATTATTAAACCTTAAAATGCTGCAGTTTAATTTAATAAATACAGTGTATGTCATGCATGCCTCAGAGTAATATTCTGTATGTACTTTGCATACGCAAGCATGCATGGGAATTTTTATGTTGTTTCAGTATTTGAATTTTGACTTTTGTCTGCAAAGTGGTTCACTTTTAGCATGCAATGACAACATAAAGTGCATCATTTTGCATCATAAATGCAATATTTCTCATGATTTTTGACCAAATCATGCAGCTGTAGTGCGCACACACACGGAACGGCAAAACTTTGACCTCAATACACACTCACTGACACTTTCCTAAAAACTCCCTCCATTGCTGCAGTCTCCATTCCCGAGCTGTTGCTAAGATACTAACTCTGCCATCCCTAACGAGAACACATTTAAAAATAAACCGCAATGAGCCATTTGAACTGAGCCCTGCCCAGCTAAACCTGCTGCGCATCTCGCGTTTATGCAGCAGAGCCGCAGAGTTTCACGACACGCTTGTGCTGCAGCGATTGATTATTTTGGTAATCGATGGTTTCGCCGGGGGCCAGACCTTTAAACTTTCCATCTTTATGTAAAAGCATGTTTATAAACCAGATAGTTCTGCTAAATACAGATCGCATGAGTCTTGTTCATTTCGATGTAAATGTCAGTAATAATCTGTGACTGTATGTTACATGTTAAATGCAATGCTGCTACGTTTATTAAAGCAATAATCCACTCGACAACATGCTATATTACCTCTCAAGTGCTGCATTGCTTTTACTCAAAGGTTACTGCATAATACAAATATTAATTCATTTAAATATAGGCTACACCACTGTTCAAATGTTTGGGGTTGGTCAAATTTAATATAAAAATAAAAAGAAGTCCTCTTATGAAGTCTCTTAAGCTTGTTTCTACTATGGAAAACATTTTTTAAAAGATAATTGCGACTTTTTATCTCTCACTTCTGACACACTTTTTTTTATCTCACACTTCTGCAATTGTGAGTTTACATCTCGCAATTCAGAATTTTTTTTCCTCTAAAGTTTATATCTCGCAGTTCTGATTTTTTTTTTATTCCACCACGGAAATGACAACTTTTTGTCACAATTCAGACTTTTTTCCTCGCATTTGCAAGTTTACATCTAACAGTTGAGTTTCTATTTTAGAATTATGAATTCAGAATTGCAAGAACAAAAGTCAGAATTGTTAGATAAAAAGTTGCAATTACATTTTTATGTTTTTTTAAATCCAATAATAGAAACAAGCTTCCATACTTCTGCTCACCAAGGATTCATTTATTTGATCAAAAATACAGTCAAAACAGTAAAGTTATGATATATTATTACACATGATATTAATATGCTGATTTGCTGCTGAAGAAACATTTCTGATTATTATCAGTGTTGAAAACGGTTGTGCTGCTCAGTATTTTTGTGGAAACTGATACATTTTATTTTTCAGGATTCTTTGATGAATAGAAAGTTCAAAAGAACTTTTGTATATTTATAAATGTCTTTACCGTCACTTATGATCAATTTAATGCATCCTTGTTGAACAAAAATTTCTTTAAAAATATATGAATAATTTAACAAATAATTAAATTATAATGTATTATTATTATTAGTGTTAATTATTTCTTTTTAAAAATCTATTTTGAACAGTAATGTATTTTTTTTAAATTAAAAGATTATTAAGCAAATTGATAATTTTTTGCATTATTTTTCACAGGCGTGGACTTTGCCGACATCCGTGGCCGATTTGGGGAGGAATTCTTCGGTTTGTGTCTGGAAGAGAACGAGAGGGTTCTGCGAGCTCTCGGAGGAAACCTGCAGGACTTCTTCAACGGTTTCGACGCACTTCTAGAACACATCAGAACGTCCTGCGGCCGCCGAGCATCGTCCGAGGCTCCTTCTTTCCTATGCAAAGACGCTCCTCAGGAGAGCGAAGAGACGAACGCGGAGAGCGACGTGGGACGGACTCTCCTCCTCCACTGCTTCAACCCCGATCCTACTGTGGGCGTGGCCATGCCGGGCTTAATCCGGGCCGCCGCCCGTCGCATCTACCAATCGGACGTTTCAGTGGAGGAAGCTCCTCCCACGTGGCTGCACACGGCCAATGAGGACGGCGAGCTCTCGACGGACTCCTCCCCCTCTTCATCCCCATCTCCGCCCTCGTCTTCATCTCCTGCCTGTTTGTCCTTCCTCATTCGAGAGGTTCGGACTCAACCCTCATCCTCATCGTCGCACACCGCCGCCGCATCTCGCCAGCTGTCGCGCTCGCCGCTGGATTTGCGCATCGGTCTGAGCACGTTTTGTCGGGCCTTTCCCTTTCACCTGGTTCTGGGACCCAACATGGAGGTCCTGCAGGTCGGGGAGGGGCTTCGGAAACAGGCCAAGAGCGACCCGCACCGGACGCTCACCTTCAGCAACAGCTTTGAGCTGGTTTCTCCCAGAATCCCCTGCTCCTTCCAGAACATCCTGCTCCGGCTGTCCACGCCGTTCACCATTCGTACACGACCTGACGGGTCGGCACTCGACAGCAGAGAGAAGGTAAGAGAAGTAGTTTGGTAAATGATGTGAATTTGTGTTTGTTTAGGTGCGAAACATGCTCTTATTAAAGGGGTCTTTGTGTTAAAGGTTATTGTGTATTGTTTTGTGTTTTGTGTTCATATTGCAATAATATCGTATCGTGAGATTTTTATATCGTTACATCCCTAGTTTACGTGGTTTAAGGTAAAAAAAAAACTTACATTATTGTAGCTCCTCTCGCTTTCTGAAGCGCGTCGATTTTTACAAAGCTCATCATTCTGAAAAGTGTGGTGTGCTCTGATTGGCCAGCTATCCAGTGCGTTGTGATTGGTCGAAACAATCAAGCGTGTGACAGAAATGTTACACCCTTACCATATATGGAAACACACAGTGCCTTCACGACATGGCGGCGGCAGCAACAATACTACAGCGAGAATAAAAGTTACGCCTGCTTTCTTTGCGTGAACGTTTGGGCGGCGTTATGCAAATCTTCCCACATAGTGATGTAGATATGTGGGGGCGTGTTAGAACGAGCCGTTTTAGGTAGGTGTGGCTGACTCTTAACTTTTATAAAGAATATCTCTTTGGATTTGAGACTTTAGTCTTTGCAACTTTAGGGATCTTATCTATTCACGAACAGCTTGTAACACTCCAAAGAGAAAGGGAAACTTGAAATCGCATCATATGACCCCTTTAACTCAACAGCATGTGCTGCCCAATGCTTTCAGCTCAACAACTGTCCAGCTATGCTATTACACCCCAAGTCTAGGGAACAAGAAGGGCATAATAGAAATAGGATTGGTGATGGATTCCCAAACAAATTAAAGAAGAAATCGGTCAGGAACCAAACAAGCACACCATTTACTTAAAACAAAAACTGTTATGATTAGTAAAGGAGAACAAGAGGGAAAGAAAGAAACAGAGCAGTACAATACAACAAAAGGAAATACCAACAGAAACGCTCGTAACATATGCTAATTGAAGCTGCGTCATATTTTAGTCAGCAATAATTTGACCAAATACATGTTTTGTTTTGTTTTTAACTCTGATTCAGACTGTTTTGCAACCCGCTTGAACTAAAAAATGATTCATTCAGAATTTGTGAAAAAAAAAAAAACAATTATTGAAATAAAGCTTAAAAAAAAAAGAATATAGTAATTTTTGAAATGTTACCTTGGCAACTAAAATAAGTTTTAAGTTGAAGCACTAAAACTACTTGAAATATTTAAATGCATTTTTGTTAATTGAAATAAAGATAAAATATCAATATTATAAAAACTTTAAACTAAAAGTAAATTTTCTGAAATGTAGCTATGGCAACTAACTGAATTAAGTTTTAAATGACTAAAATTGCTAACTTAAAATATTTATGAAATTAAACTATTTAGAAATATTTGTGTTTCTCTAGGTCTGAAACACCCCTTTGTTTCTCATTTTTTGTTAACCCAACAACACTGAGCTAATTTAAGATTTAAAGGCGTATTTATCACAAGTCAGCTGTAATTTGAAAAAATACATGATTTTCATGAATTCAGACTATTTTGCAATCTGTTTGAGTGATCCATTACATTGAACCGACTCCAAAAGGATTCATTCACAATTTGGGCCTCTTAAATAAATTAGAAATAGCTTTATTAAATGGTAGAAAAAAAAAAAATTGTAAAATAGCTTTAATAGTTGTGTCTTATGCCACTTTCAAGTCCTTCTGGGAATTTCTTTTACTGTCCACTTTTATTGTTAACGAAAATATTAAAAACATTTTTTGTGAATTGAAATAAAGCTGACATAAAATATAAATATTGAAAGCTGAAAAACTTAAATGTAAATTTTAAGATAACTGAAATAAGTTGAAGTTGAAGTACTAAAATTACAAACTGGGAAAAAAATGTAAACAAATAAAAAAATTTAAAAAAAGACAAAAGCGCATAAAAATACCCAAAATTAAACTAAAATTAAAATGAAAATGTGATGTTTTTTAGCACTGGTGCAACAAAATATATATCAAAGTCAACTCTCATGAAACAGTGAAAATGCATTAAAGCTAATTAACATTTACAGTGACCCATATGTAGATCAGCTTCCTTCATAATCCTTTAATTGGCTGGAAGAAAATCCCAGGTCTCCCACTAATAATTACAACACTGTGGTGGTGTTCGTGTCCGCTCGTCTCATAAATACAATCGTCCTGACATGACTTGAAGGCAGCGTTAAACAGTGGGAATGTGTCCTAATTACAGAGTTTGCCATCACTGAAAGCTGTTGCCAAACCTGCAGGATTATTTCCTAAATCTGCGCAGATTATTATGAAATGATTTGGACAGAGATGCAGTTTATGTCCTGATGTGGTTCACCCCGGAGAGGAGCTTTACCAAACACACACACAGGGTTTTACAGACACCACCTGCCTTAATGAAACGAGAAGATTTGGTTTGTGTGTTTAGGCTCAGCGCTGGCAACCGGAAGGTCGCTGGTTCGAATCCCATGAGGAGGAGTAGTTTGTAAAGCTTTTAATATAGATGTACGTAATACATCTGCACTGCAAACGCAAATATTTAAACATGTAAAAAAATCGTGTTGATTTGTCAACAGTGAATCTTTATTGAAGAATTTCTTTGCAATCCCTATGGAGAAAATGAATGGGAACCCAGATTGGTTTTGCTTCAAAACCCAGATTTAAGTGTTATTGAATCAAAAACATTCAAATGTAATTATAAATAAATAATATTCAATAATATACAAAGTTGACAAAATTTTATTTTAGTATCCCTGAGATACTATTATAGTTTTTATTAATATTTTTCATTAGTTTTTATTTTTATATTTTCTGTTTTCATTAAATTTTTAGTTGTTTTAGTGGTTTTGTTTTGTTTTAAAATTATTTTTAAAATGACTTATTTATTATTTTTATTAATATTTTGGATTAATTTTTATTTTCTGCTTTCTTTTTAATTTTAGGTATATTGAATTGAAGTCTTTGTAGTTTTGTTGTTTGTTTTTGTCTTTTTATTTCTCTATAGTTTGAATTATTTTTTATTTAATTTTTTTTGTATGTCAAAGTTAAACTAAATTTAAAAAAAAGAGAGAAATGTTGCCTTGGCAATTACCTGAAATTATAACCTTTTTTTTTTCTTTCTTTAATCAGAACCTGGATTTCTGGATTTATTGAAATCCTTAAAAATTATTAATATTTCCATGAACTTAATAGAATATGCAATAATATACAAAATGTATAACTTGACAGGCTGAACAGGGAAATTGACAATATTCGTTTAATTTTATTTTATTTCAGCCTTTTTTCCATATAGGAGTCAAAAATACGATACAAAATTATGAAAGTACTGGATACATTCAATTCAGCAACATTTTTCAACAAATCCTGTCTTTTTATTGTGCTATCCTAACTATGCATTTTCATAACTGGTTGCATTGTATTATTCTCATTTCGCATTTTTCCTGCTGTCACATCAGAGCTGAAACTCTTTGCTCAGTGATGAATTTGAGAGTTTGGTCTCGGTTCCACGTCATTTAGCAGCAGCTTGTATTTTTACCCAGAGTAAGTTGCAGGGTGCTGATGGCAGGAACAGGCCGTCCCGCCGGAGACATTAGTGCCTCGCTCTGGGGTACAGTGGTGATTGTGTTTGGAGAAACTTAGGAACAAAGCACTTTTCTTCAAGCTGTGTGTGTGTGTGTGTGTGTCCTGAAGCTGCTTACTGGACTGAGGATGATAAATGTGAACAAATATGAATAAACAGCATAACACCGTGTCAGCACTAAAAGAGCGTGATGCAATGCGACAAAAATAGATTATAATCAACGGTGTGGACAGCTGCATTCATTATCATGGGAGTGCTCTAGTTTTGTTTTATCACATCACATTGCATTTCTCAGTGTTAATGTAATAGTATTATTAATGCTATTTTATGTTTTATATTTTTATTGTGCAATAATATTAATTAAAAAAATTAATTCGTTTTTATTTTAATTTAAGTTTTAGTAGTTTTGTTGTGTGGTTATGTATTTTTTTTATTTCTCTATATTTGTATTATTTTTTATTTATTTAACTATTTATGTATTTATTTCATTATTTATTTATTGTTTCAGTACATCAAGGTAAACTAAATGAAAATGAGAAATGTTGCCTTGGCAATTACCTGAAATACAACAAGTGTTTTATTTATTTATTTATAATTATTGAATTATTTCAATTATATTTTATTTCAGTTAATGTGATTTTATTTAAAATAAGAACAATTTTTATGGTCTTATATTTTGACAAGTGTAAGTATAATTACCCTGGTATGATGCAACAAAAACTAAATCTGTCTTAAATCATGTTTAAGAACAGAAATAATGCTAAATCTAAATTCACTGTACGTAAAAATACTACATAAAAGGTGCCCATATTATTTCTGAATTGTGCATCTCTGCTTCCATTTTCAATTAATATTGACCAAGATTAATTCAGATCAGTGTTATTTTAGTATTATTTATATACTGTTATAGTTTCTTATTGATATTTTGCATTGTAATATTTTGCAGTTCATTTAGTTTAAGTTTTTGCAATTTTGTTTTGTGCTTATGTAATTTAAATGTTTGTTCTTTTTAAATATTACAATTTAGGTATACTTTATTAATGACTTCATTTAATATCCCTGTATCTGATTTTTATTTCAGTTTTAGTTTATTATTTTTTTCCAGTTTTTTTTTTTATTTGAGTGGTTCTACTTATCTACTAGCTTTCTTTTAATTAACAAAAATATTTAAAATTTAAATATTAAGTATTGATATCATTAAAATAGTCATTTATATTAAATATAAATTAAAATATAAAAAATGTTTTTATTAGTTTTTTTTTATGTTGAAAACTTTGTTTTGGTTTTAGTTAACTTAGTAACCCTGATGCAGACACAAACTGTACTGTAAGTGACCGTGAGGTCAAATGAAAAAAGTCAGTTATATTAAATATAAATCAAAATATATATATATATATTAAATTGGTTTTTGTTTTTTTGTTACTATTGCATTTTTGTCACCCAGCCCAGGTGACAAAAACGCAATAGTAACATAATGCATTGCTTTCCAATTAACCATTTTTATGGAGTAACGCAATATTGTAATGCATTACTTTTAAAAGTAACTTTCTCACACACTGGTGATAGAACTTGTGTTCAGTGTTTACTCAGAAGTATGAATTGTAACGCTCTCGCTCTGATTAGCACCTCGTCGCGCTCTGGAGTGCAAATGTCTTTTTAAAGCTCTCCTCTTCAGCCCTCGTTCTCTTTAATCTGTTGTTCTTTGAAGGATGGTGTCGTCAGATCTGATGTGTGTAAACGTGTTTTAGTGTGTCACAGAAAGCCGTTTGTTGTCTTGTCATGTAAAACGCAGCTACATTTGAAAGCTCCGAATCAAGGTGGCTTTGCTAACGGAGAAGATAAATAATTAAACAGAGGAACAGATGATGAAATGAAAGTCAGGTGTCAATGGCAGAAGCGTGTCTGATCTCTGCGCCTGTAGAGAGACAAACTGATTGAGAATTGATCTCAAAAAATCTCCATCACTAGACTAGCAGTGTCTTTATTAGTGTTATGAGAAAATTGTTGAATCACTCAACAGATTTCACAGCCAAAACAAGAGCTTGTTTGTTGTGAATATTATTTTATTAATCAACGTAATGAAGTGTGCTACCATCTATTTTTTCATCCATCCATCCGTCTGTCTATCCAGCTGTCCGTCTATCATACTTTCTTTTTCCATCCATCCATTCTTACATCCATCCATCCATTTTTCATTCTATCGTTCCATCCATCCATCATCTATTTTTCGTTCTATCATTCCATCCATCCATCCATCCATCTATGCATTCTTCTATCATTCCATCTGTCCATAGATCCATCCATCATTCGTTCGATCATTCCATTCGCCCATCCATTCATCCATTCATCTATCTATCAATCCGTCCATTCATCCATCCATCATTCATTCTATCCTTCCATCCATCCATCGTCTATTGTTTTATCATTCCATCCATCCATTGATCCATCCATCCAATGTTCATTCTCTAGTTCCATTCATCCATCCATTTATCCATCCTTTGTTATAACATCTATCATTCCATCTACCCATCCATTCCTGCATTATCAAATCCGACCCTCTATCCAACAAAACCCTCTGTTAGCTTAGATAATTTAGAAGTTTCATCTGGTCTTGTTGAGATATATAGTTGAGTATCATCAGCATAACAGTGGAAACTAATCCCGTATTTTCTAATAATATTACCAAGGGGTTCTTCATAGAGATCATTTTTTTTGCAGGAAGGAGCATAGTTGAGCAGACACAACTTGTATTGTAAAAGCGAAAATTTCATTTCATTTTAATCTACTTCATTAAACTCAAGCTGCAAATACAGTTTAAATACAGGATTTTAAAAGTCATTCTAGATTCAATTCTGAATGATGCACAGCCGTACTCCGGAGCTTTTAGTGAGTTTCAACAAATAGAAAGGGACAGATATGGACTGCTGTAGAGAGAGAGAGAGATTTTCATCTTATGTTCTGCTTGTGTTCACATCTTTAGATCCGACTTATGATGAAGATATGTAGAGTGATCGATCCTGAACGGTTTGTTTCTGTGAAGCCAGAGGAAGCATATGTCTGTATCTCAGAGCTGATTATGTATTTATTGTATCGTTCTATAAACAGTTCCTCCGCAGTGAAGCTTGAACTCTAGCCAGGACGGTTCCTGCAGGATTCTGCTGTGCTCAAACTCCCTCGTCGCAGGAGGGAGAGATCAGCAGCTGCTTCACTCAGACCTTCAGTGTTTGTGCTGTAATGGGTTTGTTACTCTGTGGAGTGAAATCATTAAACAGTCTTGCTACTTTTGCATGTAAAAATCTACACCTTAATCGCAAACCGTCTGCATTTCCACTTAATCTGTGTCATGCATTTTAAATTCCTAATTTGTATGTAAATCGGAGTTACATGGATTGTGCCTTATTTACTAAAGTCGGCTGGCGTGTTTGATTTGTGCTGTTCCAGCGGTTAGGGGTTATGCAGTAAGTTATGGTTCAGTACAGTGGTTAGTATTTACTCTGAGTGTGGGTTGTGGTTAGTACTGTGGTTAGTAAAGACAGCAGTTTAGTATGTGTTCAGTATCTCTAACCTAGTATCCTTATAAAATCACTAAATTGTTGCAGCATGTCAGTGTGAAACTAGAACTAGGTCAACCTTGATAAGTGTTATAGTAGTAGTATTTATATACTGTTATTGTATTTATTAATAGTTTGAATTAGCTTTTATTTTTATATACTCCATTTTAATTTTAATTTATGTTTCAGTAATTTTGTGCTTTTTTTCAATGTTTCTATTCAGTATTGTTTTAGTATAATTGAGATCCTATAATAGGTTTATTTAATATTTTGAGTTTTCGTTTTCAATTTTGTTTTCTTTTTAAATGTAATTAATGTTTTAGTTATTTTTTTTTATAGGTTTTTTGTTGTCTAAATAGTTCTCTTTTTTCAGTTTTAGTTTTTTAGTACATCAAGGTAAACTAAATGAAAATTAGAAATGTTGCCTTGGCAACTAGCTAAAATAAAAAAAAGTTTAGGTTTTTTAGATTTTATTTTGTTTCAGTTAACATTTATTTAGATTTTATTTCATTTTTATTTTACATATTATTTTACATTTTTTAAAATTTAATTTTACTTTATTTTTAGTTAACCCTGTTTCTGTTTAGCTTTATTTTTGTAAAGTTTTGGTTTCAGTAATCTTACATATTACATATAGTTACATATACACACATTACATATAGTAATCAAACATTTATTTCATTTTTTTTCTTTTTCTTTCATCTAATATTTTGTTTTATTTCAGCTTTATTTCAATTAACACATTTTTTAATAGTTTTACTTAACAATAACAATATTAATCATGATATTTATATACAAGTGTGTCTAATACAAACACCCACACACACACACATGCATCAGGCATTTAGAGGTGTGTCAATGTGAATTGGAAATGTACTAATTTACAAGGTTGCCATGGAGACCTCTAAGAGATTCACACATGTGTGTGTATAGACATGAACACTTGAAACATGAAAGCAAAACTGTATGGTATACAAGTATGTGCATCTGCTGGATGATTGTGCAAAGGGTCGGGTTCACAGTCCTGTTATCGCCATAGAAACAGGGAAGTTTCAGAGTGATGAGACTGAGTACAGAAATGTACAGTGTCTCTCTCTCTCACTCACTCACTCACTCACTCACTCACTCACTCACACACACACACACACACAGCCCAGTCTTGCATCACACTGCATTATTTAAGCAGAACTCTCCATCTCTGCATAATACATCTATACAGCCGGGACCAAGGCGAGGAAACACACACACGCATTTTTGTAAATATACACACACTTCATTGTAATGAACTTTCTGTTCACACCTGAACTTCTTTTTCCTTCATCAGAGCGTGTGAACAAGCAGTGACAGTGACAGAAGACAGTGTGTGAATTCGATATCTCTGTCCTGTTACGTAACGAGCCGCAGGCCGTGATGAGCGCAAGCTTTGCAGTGTCCTGTGAAAGAAGTTTAAGTTCAAGTACTAAAATGACTAAAACTATAACTGAAATAAAAATAAATTAAAGCTGGTAATGTTTGTGTGTGCGTATATATATATATATACAGGTGCATCGCATGAAAAAGTGTTCATTTTGTTTGGTAACTTATCA
>NW_015645522.1:237605-238847 GCF_001515625.1 Sinocyclocheilus rhinocerous
TTGCGTAAAATTAAAAATGGACTTTTCAATACCGACCAGATACAATACTGATTTTGGCCTATATATATATATATATATATATATATAAAACTAATAAAAATGTTTTGTCATTTGCATTAGTTTTTTTTATTATTAGCTTCAAGGTATTTCTTTATTTACATAATATAAATTTGCTAAACTTAAAAGTAAAGCTAAATAGAAATATTTAGAAAAAAATAATAAAAAGAACAAAAGAACAACAAATTTACTAAAAAATTTTTTTTTATTTGTCTGCATATATTTTATTGATTTTATTTTATTTATTTATTTATAGTTTTTTTTTAATCATTTTTAGGTTTTAGTTATTTTAGTACATCAAGTTAAACTGAATGAAAATGAGAAATGTTGAAATATATTTTGCTTTTGCTTTTATATATTTGATTACAGTTTGTTTCAGTTAATGTTTATTTTATTTTAATAATGTTTATATTATTTGTATTTATTTGTTTTATTTTTTAATTTTAGTACTTCAACTTCAGACTTATTTTATTTTTGTTTTAATTTTGATGATTAGAGCTTACAGCTCATGAAAGTCAAAAATCCAGTATCTCAAAATATTAGAATATTTACATTTGAGTTTCATTAAATGACCATCCTTACAGTATAAATTCCGGGTATCTCTTGTTCTTTAAATCCACAATAATGGGGAAGATGGCTGACTGGGCAATGGTCCAGAAGACAATCATTGACACCCTCCACAAAGAGGGTAAAATCACAGAAGGTCATTTATTTGTTTTATTTTTTAATTTTAGTACTTCAACTTCAGACTTATTTTGTTTCAGTTAGTTGTCTAGGAAACATTTCTAATTTTCATTTTTTAACTTGATGTATTAAAAAATAAAGCTGAAATAAAAATGTATAAAAACTGTATAAACAACAAAAACAACCTAATAAATATGACAAAAAATACAACAAAATTGCTAAAACTTTATTTTTAAATTAAATTGAAAATGTGGAAAATGAACAAATTTGAACTTCTTAATATTTATATTTAGTTTTAATATATTGTTACATAAAGTCATGACAAAAGAGCATAACAAAATTACTAAAACTTAAACTGAATTTAAAATGAAAACTGAAAATATAAATATAAAAGCTAATAAAAAATATTAGTGATAATATAAGTAATATATCACAGAGGGATGCGTTGCTGGGTGGTGGCTAGGGTGTTTTTTTCTGGTTCAAGTAAAAAAAAAAAAAAGA
>NW_015645522.1:238902-239637 GCF_001515625.1 Sinocyclocheilus rhinocerous
TGGCATCGCTTGAAGAACCTTTTGAAGCACCTTTATTTTTAAGAGTGTATATATATATATATATATATATATATATATATATACACTCTTAAAAATAAAGGTGCTTCAAATGGCTCTTCACAGCGATGCCATAGAACAGTGATCCTCAAATCTGGCCCATGAGATCCACTTTCCGGCAGAGTTTAGCTCTAACCCTAATCAAACACACCTGAGCATGCTAATCAGTGTCTTCAAGATCATTAGAAAATCACAGGTAGCTGAGTTTGATCAGGGTTGGAGCTAATGCTGCGTTCAAGTCCTCCTGGGAAGTTCGTACTTAGGAGTTGACAAGTCATAATTACGACGTCAGGTCCGTTCAAGTCAGTTTAGTCGGCACAAGATGGCGGTGTACCTTCTTTTAATAAATTACAAGAAAATACAACAGGGTCTGTTAACTCTGCTTATAGAAAATGAAGAGCAAAGAATTCGCATCAGGTGTGTTTTGCATTTTTAATGTTTTTAAAAAGTAATTTACGAAGCCACTTTAATCTGTATCGCATAAAAACTTGTTATTAATTGGTATATTACAATCCTGCCACATTCAAAAAGCTTATTTTTTGTAAATAAAAAGCCTGACAATGTCACTGCTTAATACCTATAAGTATTGTGATTTATGTTTTACTTTGGCAATCTCTCTGTCTCCCTCTATCAGACATGCAGTTCAACAGTACTTGTCACTGACAACCCACTAAACTA
>NW_015645522.1:239647-244520 GCF_001515625.1 Sinocyclocheilus rhinocerous
GGTGGCGTTCATGTGCGTTCAACTCGTAAATACGATCTATCCGACATGACTTGAACGCACCATAAGTTCTGCAGCGCATTGGCCCTCCAGGGCAAGGTTTGAGGAACCCTGCCATAGAAGAACCATTTTTGGTTCCATAAAGAACCATCCAGTCAAAGAACCATCTCTTTCTTACCTTTTTATAATCTGAAGAACCTTCTTTCGCCACGACGAACCTTTTGTGAAACAGAAAGGTTCTTCAGATGTTAAAGGTTCTTTATGGAACCATTTAGACAAAAGGGTTCTTCTATGGCATCGTGAAGCACCTTTATTTTTAAGAGTGTATATCAGCTGTTTTCTGGTCCAGCAGATGAAAATGGTGCATCTGATCACTTAAAGTACCATGATTTGAGGAATCCTTCATGTCTGGAGCACAAACTCTGCTAGACGAGTTACATGCTGAAATAAAATGCATTCTCCTAACAAATGTGGATTCATCGCATATTCTAGGTATATTCTCATAAAACATGCAGAGAACATTGAATACTTGCTCAAGAATTCCACCAAAGCAACCAAATCCTAATAAAAGAACAGCCTCTCTCACTAAATCTCTCTCTCTCCTCGAGTGATGTGATGAGATTGTGTGTGTGTGTGTGTGTGTGTATTTGAAATGTATGACGCTAAAATCCGATATGCTTTGTTGTTTTTCTTGACAAGCATGTAAACATATTTATGCGAGTGCGCCTTCATGGCAACACGAACACGTCTGGCTTATTATTGCATTAATATTAATTCCCAACCAATAAATTGAATTTGTAATATGTTATGCATATTTGCTTTTCCATTTCGGTGCTTTACTTTCGTCTGTGTGTGTGTGTGTGTGTGTGTGTGTGTTTCAGGTGATGGAGCTCAAAGGTCAGATGCTTCACCTCCCAGAATCCCACTCCATCATGTTCCTGGGCTCGCCGCGTGTCGATAGGCTGGAGGAGCTCATGGGGCGGGGCTTACATCTGTCTGACATCCCTATTCATGACGCCACACGTGATGTCATTCTGGTGGGTGTGTCAGTCAAACATCATTAGATTTTCAAAGAGTTTACTGTAAACAGAATAGAGTTTGGCTAATGAACTGTTACTTGATGGAACAATTGTAATTATTACTATTAATAAATGTAATTATTTATTGTTTTGACTTCATATCATACTTACACCCCTTATTATGAAAAGGATATTTCTGGTTCTGGATGTCAGTGTTGTTACTGTAAACTACATTTACATTACATTTTGAAATTGCTAGTAGATTTCACAATTCATTACAAACGGCAAGCAACACATCGTTTTAAAAGTGAAATGTTTTATTTACATTTATTTTAATATATATTTTATTTACATAAAATAACAAAAAATAAAACTGAAAAATATAAAGCTAAAAATAAATATTAAAAAGGTTTTTTATATTTATCTTCATTTGTATTTCAGTTTTAGTTTTTGTAATAGAATAATAAATATACTTTATATACAGTACATAACAGAATTACTAAAACTTTAACTAAAATAAAAATAAATTAAAGATGAATAGAAATATACAAAACAGTTTCATCATTTTAATTAGTTTTGGTTTTATAATTATTATCATTTTGTCTTTATAATATTGTATTTATATAATATATTATATTATATTATATTATATTATATATTATTTATATTTAGCTTTATTTTTATTTACATAAAATTTCTAAAACTTATACTGAAATAAAAATCAATTAAAGCTAAATATAAATATTTTTTAAAAACTCATAAAAATGACAAAAAAACATAAAATTACTAAAATTAAAATTTTAATGAAAACTGAAAATACAAAAATAAAAGCTAATTAAAAATATTAAGTACTCTAACAGTTTATAAATAATACAAAAATAACACTACTGGACATTACCTGCCATAATTCTTATCTGATCATTTCTGTAGGTTGGAGAACAGGCCAAAGCTCAGGATGGGCTGAAGAAACGCATGGATAAACTCAAAGCCACCCTGGAGAAAACCCACCAGGCTTTAGAGGAGGAGAAGCACAGAACCGACGACCTGCTCTACTCCATCTTTCCCGGCGATGTGGCTCAGAGACTCTGGCAGGGCCTTCCGGTTCAGGCCAAGAAGTTTGATGACGTCACCATGCTGTTCTCTGACATCGTGGGCTTCACGGCTGTGTGCGCGTTTGTAATAGAATAATAAATATACTTTATATACAGTACATAACAGAATTACTAAAACTTTAACTAAAATAAAAATAAATTAAAGATGAATAGAAATATACAAAACAGTTTCATCATTTTAATTAGTTTTGGTTTTATAATTATTATCATTTTGTCTTTATAATATTGTATTTATATAATATATTATATTATATTATATTATATTATATATTATTTATATTTAGCTTTATTTTTATTTACATAAAATTTCTAAAACTTATACTGAAATAAAAATCAATTAAAGCTAAATATAAATATTTTTTAAAAACTCATAAAAATGACAAAAAAACATAAAATTACTAAAATTAAAATTTTAATGAAAAAAGCTAATTAAAAATATTAAGTACTCTAACAGTTTATAAATAATACAAAAATAACACTACTGGACATTACCTGCCATAATTCTTATCTGATCATTTCTGTAGGTTGGAGAACAGGCCAAAGCTCAGGATGGGCTGAAGAAACGCATGGATAAACTCAAAGCCACCCTGGAGAAAACCCACCAGGCTTTAGAGGAGGAGAAGCACAGAACCGTCGACCTGCTCTACTCCATCTTTCCCGGCGATGTGGCTCAGAGACTCTGGCAGGGCCTTCCGGTTCAGGCCAAGAAGTTTGATGACGTCACCATGCTGTTCTCTGACATCGTGGGCTTCACGGCTGTGTGCGCGCAGTGCACGCCAATGCAGGTCATCAGCATGCTGAACGAGCTCTACACGCGCTTCGACTACCAGTGCGGCATCCTGGACGTCTATAAGGTAAAACTATCTGTCACACTCCATACATCGCTTTTAACCAGGACACCCTAGCAACCGCATAGCAACCAACTTCCTAGAAGCCACCTTAAACATCTAAGCAACAACATAGAAATCACCTACTAGCACCTTACCAACTGCATAGAAACCACCTAGTAACATCTTAGCAAATGCATAGCAACTGCATAGCAACCCTGAAAATCCTAGTAATCACATAGAAGCCAACTTTCTAGAAACCACCCTGAACACTTTAGAAACCACCTAGAAACCTCCTAGAACACCCTATCATAGAAACCACCTAGTAACACCTTAGCAACTGCATAGCAACACTTTAAAAACTGAATAGTAACCTCCTAGAAACCACCCTAAACACCCTAACAATACCATAGAAGCCACCTAGTATCACCTCAGCAACTGCATAGCAACACCTTAAAAACTGAATAGTAACCTCCTAGAAACCACCCTAACAATTCCATAGAAGCCACCAAGTAACACCTTAGCAATTGCAAAGCAACCTCCTAGAAACCACACTGAACACCCTAGCAATCACATAGAAACCACCTAGTAAATCCTTAGCAACTGCATAGCAACACCCTAGCAACTGAATAGTAACTCTGAAAATCCTAGCAATCACAGAAACCACCTAGAAACCTCCTAGAACAACCTATCATAGAAACCACCTAGTAACACCTTAGCAACTGCATAGGAACACCTTAAAAACTGAATAGTAGCCTCCTAGAAACCACCCTGAACACCCTAACAATACCATAGAAGCCACCTAGAAACAACTTAGCAACTGCATAGCAACCTCCTAGAAACCATCTTGAACACCTTAGCAATCATATAGAAACCACAGAGTAACACCTTAGCAACTGCATAGCAACCCTGAAAATCCTAGCAATCACAGAAACCACCTAGAAACCTTCTAGAACACCCTATCATAGAAACCACCTAGTAACACCTTAGCAACTGCATAGGAACCGAACACCTTAAAAATTGAATAGTAACCTCCTAGAAACCACCGTGAACACCCTAGCAAACACATAGAAACCACCTAGTAACAACTTAGCAACTGCATAGCAACCTCCTAGAAACCACCTTGAACACCTTAGCAATCACATAGAAACCACCGAGTAACACCTTAGCAACTGCATAGCAACACCCTAACAACTGAATAGCAACCTAGAAACCACATTAAAGTGTTTAGGGTCGCTAGAGACCTGAGGTATGTAAATGTGTAAGTATTTTTCCTGCGCAACTATATTTACATATCTGATGACTCAATATGTGCAATGCATCTTTTTTCCTCAAGGTGGCAATGTTTGATACACAATGATGACGTGACATTTCACTCATAACTACCACAGGCATAAAACAAACGAATATCATCAGCAAAAATTTAACAGATTTGAATGGCTTTACTGCAGAGCAATTACTATAAGCAATGAAATATAAATGCCACTGTCATTTGATGCTGGATGTAGTGAATAAGCTGCCAGTGATCAAAGTATTGAATATGAAGTCATTGAAAACGATAGTTTTGAGAATATGGTTGAAATCGTGAATATGAGCCAGATGCTGAATGTACTGTGGAAGTACGCTCTGACGATGACAGCGATGGTAAAATCATCTGCTCAAATTGAACCCTTTTAAGTTTCAAAAGGTAACGAAATATGCTTTATTTTATTCTTCTGAAATTGTTCTTAAAATATCAAGAGAGTTTTTTTGCTATTGCAGCAGTTAAAGATCCATCCGTGCTGTATATATAGGTCCGGGTCGCTAAAGACCCGAATATGATGATTAGCGAAACATTCATGCATTTAAGGGTTAAAATGGAGGTTTAAATAAAAAAAATGCACATGCAATTAAAATATGTAACTGATCGAACAAAAAC
>NW_015645522.1:244905-246245 GCF_001515625.1 Sinocyclocheilus rhinocerous
GCAGGCATAAAACAAACGAATATCATCAGCAAAAATTTAAGTGGTTTGAATGGCTTTACTGCAGAGCAATTACTATAAGCAATGAAATATAAATGCCACTGTCATTTGATGCTGGATGTAGTGAATAAGCTGCCAGTGATCAAAGTATTGAATATGAAGTCATTGAAAACGATAGTTTTGAGAATATGGTTGAAATCGTGAATATGAGGCAGATGCTGAATGTACTGTGGAAGTGCGCTCTGACGATAACAGCGATGGTAAAATCATCTGCTCAAATTGAACCCTTTTTAGTTTCAAAAGGTAATGAAATATGCTTTATTTTATTCTTCTGTAATTGTTCTTAAAATATCAAGAGAGTTTTTTTTGCTATTGCAGCAGTTAGAGATCCATCCGTGCTGGATATATTGGTATATTGGGCATTTTTTATATTGGTATATGTAATAATGATTGGCGAAACATTCATGCATTTAAGGGTTAAGCCCTTGTCTAGCAATCCCAATGCTCCAAATAGTAATTAAACATCTAAAATGATCTTTATTTGTAGGTTTTCTGAGAGGAGTATCTTTTCTCCGCTCGC
Source organism: Sinocyclocheilus rhinocerous (assembly GCF_001515625.1). NCBI lineage: Eukaryota > Metazoa > Chordata > Actinopteri > Cypriniformes > Cyprinidae > Sinocyclocheilus > Sinocyclocheilus rhinocerous. Next base: position 245,483 of record NW_015645522.1, read on the forward strand.
TTCTCGCGCTGACTGACATCCGAAGCGCCCGCCGGGTGGAGGCCGTCTGTCTCATTAATGTTAATCTAACAATAAAAGAAAAGAGGGAATCACTCGCTGCTCTTGTTTGAACTGCTTTTGTAGTTTTAATAATCAGTTTATTTGTAATGAATACACTAAAGGGATTTTTACATTTGATTGTATGTTTTTTTTTACTTGAATGCTTTTGTTTAGATGTAAAATGAAAAAGGTGATGCATCATTTGTTTCTTTTTATAGGCTTTATGTTCTATTGTTTTATTGTTATTTAGAATAGATAGAACAGATAAAATAAAATAAGCTATATTGTGATTATTAGGCTTATATAGTAATTATTATTAAGAAAAGAACTGGAGGAAAAGATGCAACGTTGCTAGGTGATTTTGCTTTGGGGCTTCAAACGAGTCATTTTTTGTCCGATTCCAACAAATTATACATCATTTTAAAGGTCTTTTAATGGAGATTGTGATAACAAAAAATAACTCATTTTTGCTCATTGTGACTCATTTTGCCAGCACAGGTCACATATTTTAAATGAAGTCTATTTTAGGATTTTTTTCTTAAACTGCTTTGATTTTGTGTGGGTGAAATATGACCGTGAAATGTTCTTGACTGGTTTAAATATGCTGCACTATATTAAAGTACTGTTCTGAGTGGCCATCAGCATTTAAAAGCTTTTAACTTTACAAGCTGATCTTTAAACACACACACACACACACACACACACACAGTGTGGACCGATATGT